>NC_048444.1:27940708-28240708 GCF_004353265.1 Vitis riparia
CATACATAGATAAATGTGTATTATATATATTAAAGCTACCTAGATAAATTTTCACATATCTGTTCACCCTTGAGGCTTGGATCAAGTGGTAAAGGGTTTTGTGGGAGGTTCAGATTAAAGACCCAATGGGACAAAAATTTACCAATCCAAAAAAAAAAAAATCATTATATGTTCAATACAATAAATCCACAATCACTCACATATAAACATCCTTCTGTCTAGAGTTTTGGGAGTTGACATGTCTAATACCCCATGTTTGTCTCATGTATCTCTAATATTGTTCAGGTTCTTTTCAAGACGTAAAACTAAATCAGGCTGATCCACTAATTGATGGGTTTCCCAAGTGGGTAAAAAATACATTGAAAATGGACATTGCAAAATCTTTTTTTCACCTTGCTCTTTGCATTGCTAAAATCATCCCTGCCTAAAAAAAAAGAAAAAAAAAATGGTAATTTGTAGACCTACATCATGAGCCAAGATAACTAATATGCCTAGTCTGAAAGCTACAAAGTGTATCATGTGAAACCAACAAACATGGAAATAAACAAAAATGTGTACGAATATTTAATCAGTAAATATGCATGCATTTCAAGTTCAACATAATGATACAGAAATTAAATGAGTAAAATGAATTAATTATAGGAAACGACATTTTTTTTTCATTTAACTAGGATGAAATCAATAAGAGCAACTCAACTCAAATGAAAAACAAAAAGAACAAAATTTGGACAATTGACAAAATTTCAATTAGTTAAGAGGTCATGTTTTAAGTTGTAGGCTATTAACTAATACCTGATCTTTCAAAATATATGTTTCAGGATTCCTGGTACTTCCTGGGACCCATACATCAGTTTCTGTACAAACGCCATAAAAAATTGATGTTAGCAAAAGCCAGACAACATTAAATCAATCACAAAACAAAATCTGCTCACCTTCACATTGGCATTATCAGAACCAGGACCAGCTTTCTGTCTTGGCATCATATGGAGACAATGAGATAAGACTACAAAAGATTTTGGAAAAATACTTAGCTCCCCCCTTTTTTTTTCCTGAAAAATAGTTAAACAAAAAAAGGAAAAAACCAAATTAAAAATAAGGAACAACATAAATCACCATAGCTTGAACATGAGCATCATTAGAAATTCTTCAATTAACCATAATGCAAAATGCTTTTGGTAAACATTAACCCAAAAACTGACTCCCATGGATAATAAAAAAGGTAAGATGACAAACAAAGCATCAATATAACCGTAAGAACATGGCATGAAAGAAAAGAAAGAACAATATCAAAATAGTGGCACATTGAGATGTTGTCAATATTCTAACATCTTTTAAATGATTGCAATCGATAATATCCGTGCAGTGCACCAACATAACATCTAGTAAAAGAACCCACGAGATAATAACAAAGTTGTATATAGTAGAAGGAAACAGATAAAAATGGTTGGGCATAGGAATGGCTATCAGAAGCGAGTACGAGAAGCGGCAGAAGAGAGCACCCTACACCAGTCATAGTAAAGGTTCGGAGAAAGTAGGAAGATCCAAACACACACATACAACTTTAACAATAAATTAAAAGCTTAACTAAGATTGTACAAGAAACATATCTAAAACCTACATTATCAAGTAATTAATGAATTGGGGATTATACTACTGCATGGAAAAATACCAAAAACATTAGATGTAGGCTCAAGGCCCCTATTCTCAATTTTTTTTCCCCCTACAAAGGTAGCAGGTAGGTGCTGGAAGGGAAGAACAAAAAAAAAAAATGATATAAAAAGCTAATAAAAAACCAATATGATTCAGGATCATAACCAATAGCCAATACTCTAGGATCTTATCCTGTTTCCAAATGGCAATGTTCCTTAATGACAAGCAGGATATTCACTATCCAAAAGATGCACCCTCATCATACTTTTTGATCAACAAATGAGAAGTGTATTAAAAAGCGCCAAAAAGGATGCACCAAAGTACACACGAGCAGACACTAAGCAGACCAAAGGATGCACCCTCATCATCCTTGAGAAACTCCATTACGGACACTGGGCAGGTTTCACAAGATAATTGATAAATAGGAAGTTTTTTAATTTAAACTAGAAGTATATAATTCTCCTATAATATAAGGAGTTTCCAGCCAACTAAAGCATGGTTGAATGGATTTTTTTTTCTTTGCAATCAAAGCTAATCCATGTTTAATTCTGGTTGTTGCTTCTCTTTCTTTCTTTCATTTATTTATATATTTATTTTGATAGATAAAGAAGTGTATCTATATATGTGTATATATTAGGCACCAAAAGAGTGGCCCAAGGAAAACAGGACGTATACACCTACCACCAAGAGGCTCAAACAAGAGAAGAATTTACAAAACAAGAAGGGCAACAAGAGCCCAACCAATCAAAGAAACTAACTAAAGTCAAAGAACCATCATTTATAAACATCTTATTTCCAACCAAAGAAAGCAAATACAAGAGCTTTTTATGTGATCTAGAACTCTATAATTCTCTTATAAATATAAGGAGTTTCCCTAACTAAAAAGTGGTCGATTGGATTTTTTTTTTGATAAGTAAGGATATGCATTAAAAAGGCAAAACGCCGCAAAGCATACAGGAAGTATACAAGGCAACATAAGCCTCAAAAAACAAAGACAAAAGGATTACCTCCCTCTAAGTGGAAGCTATCCACTCTAAAAAGCCTATAAGGGAGAACGCCTCCTCTCCTACATACAATTTGGCCCAACTCCATAAATTACAAACAAAAAAATTCTTTAACTTTTGAATATTCAATATCCCCCCCTAAAAGCTAATCTATTCCTCTCCTTCCACACCGTCCAAAAAATACACAACGGAATGGCAGCCCATATCTTTTTCCTTTTCTTTCCCACAAACGGACCCCTCCAACTAGCTAAAACCTCCTTTACAGTTTCTGGGAAAACCCAATTCACATCAACTAAACCAAAAATAATCTCCCATAATGCTCTAACCACTGTACAATGTATAAGGATATGATTTACACTTTCTTCCTCACTACCACACAAAAAGCAACGGTTTGGCAGTTGAAATCCTCTTCTTTGGAGCCTATCCAATGTTAGCACCTTCTCCCATGTCGCCTCCCAGGCAAAAAAACAAACCTTAGTTGGCACCCTTGCCACCCAAATACTTCTTGCAGGAAAACCTATATCATCAGACTTCGCCAACAAACTATAAGCTTCCTTTACCCTGAACTGAACACTCTTTCCTTTCCTCCACATAACTGAGTCTTCCTCCAAGGAGGGTTTGAAACCCCTCAAAGAGTGGAGAAAGTCCCCCACCAACTCCAACTCCCAATCATTGAAATCCCTCACAAAGTGAAAGTTCCAATTTCCTTGACCCAATTCCTGATCCCACATTTCCTCAACCGTTGAGTTCCTTTGCGCAGCCATACCAAAGAGATGAGGGAAACACTGAGACAATGGAGCTTCTGAACACCACACATCTGTCCAAAATCTGATCCTGTTGCCTTTCCCTACTCGGAATGTCATGTTATCCCAACACCACTCTGATTCTTTCCAAATCTCCTTCCAAACCCCTACTCCAACCGCCCCATTTGCCGTTTTGGGCCTCCAATCAAGCCCCTCCTGCCCATACTTCACCTTGATCACTTGTCTCCACAAATTATCTTTGTCACAAGCATACCTCCATATCCACTTGCCAAGCAAAGCTTTGTTCAACAGAGCTAGCTTTCTAAGACCTAGCCCACCTTTATCCTTGTCTGTACAAACCACCCCCCATTTGACCAGATGAGCTTTTCCCTCCATATGTCCCCCTCCCCACAAAAAATCCCTTTGTAGTTTCTCAATCCTTCTAACCACTATCTTAGGCATTCTGAACAGGGACATTTGGTAGATTGGCATGCTAGCCAGAGTACTTTTTATTAAGGTGACTCTTCCACCTTTAGAAATATATTGTCGTTTCCAAAGAGCTAGTCGCCTCCTAACTCTCTCCTCCACCCCATCCCATATATAAGGCGCTCTGTTTGGAGCCCCTAGAGGGAGACCCAAGTACTGAGATGGTAAAGCCCCCACCCTGCAACCAAGCTCAACCGCCAACTCCTCCATCTCCATCACCTCTCCAACTGGAATGATTTCGCTCTTGGCTAAATTAATCCTTAGCCCTGAAGCCGCCTCAAACCAGAATAAAATCCAACTTAAGTGAGTGAGGTGATCCTTTCTAGCCTCACAAAATATAATTGTGTCATCAGCAAAAAACAAGTGAGAAATGTTCATTGGAGGACCACTTCCACCCCTGATGTTGCATCCTGATAAAAATCCCCCCTCCACAGCTCTCCTGATAAGAACATCTAGCACTTCCATCCCCATAATGAAAAGATAAGGAGACAAAGGATCCCCTTGTCTAAGACCTTTAGAGCTAGGGAAGAAACCTGCAGGCACTCCATTGACCAACACTGAGAATTTAGCTGAGGATATACAACTCCACATCCACCCCACCCACTTAGACCCAAAGCCCATCTTTTGTAACACCTTCAACAAGAACTTCCAATTAATGCTGTCGTAGGCTTTCTCTATATCCAATTTGCATATAATACCCCTTCCTTTTTGTTTCTGCCACGTGTCTATCACTTCATTTGCAATTAGAGACGCATCAAGGATTTGTCTTCCCCTCACAAAGGCATTCTGAGAAATGGAAACCACCTTGCCTACTACTTTCTTCAGTCTATTAGCTAGCACTTTAGCCAACAGCTTGTAAAGCCCCCCCAAGAGACTTATAGGTCTGAAATCTCTAAGATCCTCAGCCCCACATTTCTTAGGGATCAATACCAAGAAGGTATTGTTGAGGCTCTTAAGGAAAGAGCTGTGATCATAAAAGTCTTTGAACATTTCTAAAAGCTCCTCTTTAATGAATTCCCAACAGCTTTGCCAAAATGCCATAGTAAAGCCGTCCGGACCGGGGGCTTTATCCCCATTCATCTCCATCAAGGCCGCATGAATTTCATCTTCTGTAAAGGGCCTCTCCACGTACTCAGCCTCTTGTGGACTGATCTGGTCAAATTGAAGATTCCCTATGTCCGCCTTCCACCCCGTATCTTCTGAAAGCAAGCTTTGGAACTCATTAGCAATTCCTTCCCTGATATCCTTCTCCTCCACCAACCACACTCCATTGATCTTTATTCTCTCCAAAGAGCTATATCTACGGTGAGCACTTGCCATGCGGTGAAAGAAACCCGTGTTTCTATCCCCCTCCTTCAGCCATATTTCCCTAGAGAGCTGTCTCCAATGCGTTTCCTCCATTATCACCCATTTTCTATAATTATCCTTTGCCTCTTTCTTAAGCTCAATTTCCTCCACAGTCAGAATTCTTTCATTTTCCTCCCTATCCCAGAATTCCACCTGCTGTAAGGCTAAGGATTTGTTGCTCTCCAGCTGCCCAAAAACTTCTCTATTCCAGACTTTCAATTTCTGTTTTATTTCCTTCATCTTGGTAGCCAATCTGTAGCTAGCACTGCCCCTAACCTCAATTCCTTGCCACCAGCTGTGAACTAGATCATTGAAGCCCTCTACCTTCAGCCACATATTTTCAAATCTGAAGGGGGTTGGGCCCCGTCTTATCCCCCCCCCACTAACGAAATTGGAAAATGATCGGACACCGGACGGGGCAGCCTACACTGATTAATCCCATTGAATTGATCTATCCAACAAGGGGATACTAGGAACCTGTCCAATCTTGCCCAGGCCTGATTGTTCAGTCCCCCACTCCAAGTGAAATCACCCCCCTGAAGAGGAAGGTCCACCAGCCCCAGCTCATCAACAATTTCAGCAAATTTCCTCATTGCTGAATTTATTCCCCTCTGACTACTCCTTTCCCGTGGAAACAGGGTAATATTAAAATCCCCCCCTATACACCAGGGGTCTTCCCACAGCCCTCTTATCGCCCCAAGCTCATCCCATAAGGCATCCCTTTCCACTTTGGAAAACAAACCATACACTCCCGTAAAAGTCCATATAGCCCCATTCTCTACGTTCCGAAATCTGCAAGATAGCGTGAACTGACCCTCTTCCCAATCTATCATATTCAAGGTCCTTGTATCCCAACATATCAAGATTCCTCCTGAAGCCCCTTCCGCATTCACAGCTTTCCAAGCTAGGAATCTTCCGGATCCTAGGCTTCTTGCAATGCTGTCCGACATAGCTTGGATTTTTGTCTCCTGAATACAAATTACATCCACCCTCTGGTTCCTTATGAACGTCTTAATAACTTTCCGTTTAGAGCTATCATTTGCTCCCCTCACATTCCAACTCAGAATTTTCAACTTCATTGGGCAATCACAATCTGACGCCCTTTGCCCTGTACCGAGCCTTTCTGTTTAATTCCTCCCTCATAATTAATGGAGCATTCCAATCTTTTTAACTCCCTTTCAAATTTAGATTTGTCCAGTAGCTCTTTACTATGGATTTTCTCCTTCTTTTTCTGATTTTGGTCAGGAAATTCAGAATTTCCTTCTCCAACCCCTCCGTGGAGAAGCCAGGAATTGGCTGAATTTCACCAAAGCCATTCTCCTCCCATTTATCCTCCTGCTCACCTCTCTCTGTTTGGGAATCACAAATATCTCCTATCCCAGCAATCCCTTGCCCTTATCACTGTGGTTATCTTTGCTCCCAGTTCCTTACCCCACTTCTTCCTTCATTACAGCCCTCATACACCGTTAGCCACATGGTATTATCATCCCGATCCTCCTCATTCCAGTCCCCAGAATGATCGAAAAACTCCCCCCCGGGAGTCCGATCAAAATTAGAAGAGTTGAGAAGAGAGGTCCCCAAATCCCTTTTCCCCCAAGAGCACAATCCCATTCCATACCTCATTGCCTCCTCTTTAAGCGCCTTATCCGTTTCTGAAATCCCAGCCACGCCATATAGTTTCCTCAAATCTTCAGTCTCCGTGCAACAAAAGTTCAGGCACATGAGGATTACCTGGAGCTGTTCCCTTCTGCAGAGGATCCTTCTTCTGAGGCTATTTCGGTCTGGACTGCTGAGGAATTTGGGCCTTCCCTTTGCTTTATAACTAACTGAGGAAACTGGGCCTTTGGCGACATTGGGCCTTCATAAGAGCAGCCCACTTCATCACGTCTATGGGATGGGCCAGCTTCTGGGCTAACCGCCACACCTTTCAGCTTCAGGCCCAACACACCACTCTTCAGCCCAGGCCCTTCTCCCCCTCTTAGCTGCTTTGGGTTGACAGATGGGCTTAAGGAAGCTCCATTTGGGGCCCAAGAGCTGGAAGTCGGGCTTTGAGAAACCCGACCCGAACCACTCCTCTGCCACACCCGTCCATCTTCTGACGTCTGCAGGGTCTCGAGACCCACACTCACCCACCCCTTCCTCACTCGCTTCTCCGCGCGTGAGATCTCCTTACCCCTGTCCTCACTGCTGTGACGACCATCACTATGTCTGCAACTCCTCCTTATCACGGCCGACGTTCCCACCACAACGATACAGCATAGACCTCGTCCTCCACTTCAACTTCTAGGACGTTCGGTTTAGCTTCGCCTCTTCCTCTCACCAATATTCTAGCCCACTGGAGCTCGCCCATCGTTCTCGTTTGGTCGTCGACTGTGATAAAGCCCCCACATTCATCCCCCACCTTCTTGAAGATCTCCGAACTCCAAAGCGAGACAGGAGACCAAATAATCTCACCCAAATATCCTCGGGCTCTTCCTCCTCTGTCCAACATCCACTCCTTGGACTCCAAAATCCAGCCCTAACTGAATCCCATCCATCCTGCGATTTCCAGAGGATACCACACGACGGGCCTCTTCCAAGTCTTCAAAGTCCAGCAAAACCCTTCCTTACCCAACCTAGCCAGCCCTAAACTACCTTAAGCTCCCACGATTCTGCCCAGCGTCGTCCCACCTTCTCAAGGTCATCGTCTTCCCCTGAGTTGTCTATTTTACTCGCCACCACACAATACTCCAACTTCTTGAGCAGATCCACTGATTCCTCCCTTTTCGCCTTCACTGTGATTACGTTTGTTTTACCCAAAAGAGCTCGTTTTGCTATTGAAGCATACGAACTCCCCCAACAATCTTACCCGTATCCTTTACAACCTGGGTATTTGAACTACTACCAAAGGAGCCTACCATCTGGGTAAGCTTCTCCGCCATGGTCACCCATCCCCTTTTATCCCTTTTGCCTCTCGGGATGAAGACGCAGAACCATTTCTTCTCTAGGTCAGAGACCCCTAGCCGGATAAATCCCCCGCTTCGTTTTTTCCTCGCGACATGGAGTACAGTCGGCCCTGCTCCTTCCATTCCCTTCCCCATCTTGCTTCTTTCTCATCCATTATACATAGATTCAGGCCTTCCAGGAAAAGCCCTAGTCCGTGCGCTCCCAAACGCACCCATGACGAAACCCCTCCCTTCTTCTCCACAATGATAACCTGGATTTTTCCTTTTCTATCTTCCCCGATAATCTCAAAAGCTTTGATTCCACCGTGAAGCTATACTCCTTCCGTCTGCTTCGCGGCGCCGGCCCCTCCTCCCCCTCCTCACCATCGCACTCTCCTACGCAGTCTCTCTCGCCTCCTCTCGCTCTCTCTCTCTCACCCATTTTTTCCTTTCAAGGGAAAAGACCGTGGTCGATTGGATTTTTATTATCCCTAACTAAAAAGAGATTCAATTATGTGTTATTATGTGTTTTTTTAGCAGATTTAATCATCGTAGCCATGATTAACAACATTAACAAAGGATAATAAAATTCTAATGCAATCCTTTGTATTTGGCAAACCAATTTGCAAGAACAAAAAGTTAAATCCACAAGGTTTCATTGTAGTAGCAATGGTTTGATTTTCAGATCAAGATAAAAAAAATTGTATATTCAATTGAAACTTAATTTATAACCATAATTCTATTTCATATACTCCACCAAAGACACATGAAATATTTATAAAGATAGATTAAAGAAGCTATATTTGATTAATAATTGTAATATCTGGACCTGGAAAGCCAGTGACACCAACAATATCACCCCGCTTCACACCAGAATGGAACCTAGAAAATTCAGCCTCATCCATATCCGAGCTCCTGCATCAATGAAATGCATAGTCTATTAGCGCTTTTCAAGAAGGCAAAAGCCACAAGAAAACACATAATAACACATAATTGAATCTGCTAAAAAAACTCATAGATACTGTTATTTTAACACCTTCACATATTTAAACAAAAGCTATACACATATTGAAGCATGAGTTACACAACTAAAAAAATATCCTAAAGTGACAAGAACTTTTATTGTATCTCAAGCTCCTGCACATGGAGCAGACACATATACCGCTAAACACAGATGATAACTCTCAACAAGCATAAACCAGACTAACACAGGTTGTCTTAAACTCCTAAACACTTAACGGGGTAGGTAGCAGGTGGAAAGGGGGAGAATTGGGATGTTGTGCAAAGGCCGATTGTGCTTGTGTGTATAGGAAACAAGTTCATATCTTTAAGTCACCTTTAACATTTTATTTTATATTTTTGATAGGTAAATGCATAAAAAATTTTATAAACAAAAAGAGAAAAGGGAGTCTAAAGGCCAACCCAAATGATACAGGGAGTGTACAAGAGACACCTAAAGGCAAAAACAAAAAAGAAGAGGGGATACAGAAAAACTCACCAACCCTCATCTAAAACCCAACCAATCAAAAAAGTTGATTAAAGGTAAAGGTTTTTCATCTATACACGACTTAGACCAAGACCAAAGATTACATACAAAAGAATTTTCACCCTTTGAATCGAAAGATCCTCATTTTCAAAAGCAATCATGTTTCTTTCCTTCCAAACCAACCAAAATAAACATAATAGAGCTACCATCCAAGCCTTTCTACGCTTCTTGCCCACAAAGGAACCATGCCATCCTAGGAGGGTATCTCTAGCTGAAAGCAGAAGGACCCACATCACACCAAACAGCACAAATAACAACTCCCACAAAACCCTTGTCTTGGTTCAATGGATTAGAATATGATTAATAGACTCCTCTTCAACACAAAAGAAGGAAACATCTATTAGCTATGGGCCACCCCCTCCTTTTGAGTTACCTTTAATATTGAAATTTAGAATGCCAATTTGAAGAACATATCATTGAAAACCAACTTAGCATAGGGTATGGAACAGTGGTTGAGCTTACTACATATAGATAACAAATCAATAATAGAATAGATATAGACCCTTCTCAACTCTATAGAACCCATCAGGAAATTCAAGAAGATGTTCAAGAAGTATAACAAAGAAAGAGAAAAAAGCAAAAAAAAAATCATATTAAATAAGTCACCAGACAGAGCATAATGGAAGCTAGCTTTTGATCTGAATATCAAGGATTTAGACAAGCAAATACTAACAAAAACCCTTGTTGAAAATTATTGCCCCAACCTTACATAAATACAAGAAAGAGCATGGATATGTAAATAAGAAGAAATAATAATCATTAGATACCTTGCATCGGCCATAACTTGAACTTTAGCACCATCACCATGCAAATCATAAAAAAATAGCTTTGAAGAGGATGACCGTTTGCTCATTATTCGCCCTTGTATAAGAGGAATATTATAGAGATTAGCATAAAGAAATGCAAAATTACAACAGGTACAACACTAAATGTGTAGAACCCCCAAATTTCCAATACCAGCCAATGATACTGTGACATCCTCCAGGTGATCCCCATTGCTTAAGGCTCCATATTTCTCTATGTATTCAAGGATAGATAGTGTAACAAAGAATTTGTGAGGATATGGATTTTTTCCAGCAGCCTTTTGAGCTGCAAGATATTTCACCCTATTTTCAAAGTATTGCTGCGCAAGAAATCAAGCAAAAAGAGCAACAATTGAAGGTTAATACCATAGAGAAAAACATTAATAGAAAGGTTCACTTGGAAACCATTAATAGAAAAACATTATTTAATCAAGGGGCGACAAAGCTCTACAGTTGGATCCATATCTTCATCATCACCAGCCATGGGTTTCTGCACCTTCGAGCTTGAGACTGCAGCAGCCTGGAAAAAGAAAGGGACTTATATAGAATGAAAAACAAACAAGAATTAAAGACTAAAATCTTCTCAGGAAATAGAAAACCTTAGAAGTAGAAATATCTTATTTTCAGAAAAAAAAAATAGAAAAATCAATGTTAACCCTCACTTGTGATTCAAATATTAAGAAGGCTGGTGAATTCCATTAGAACCGGACTAAGACCTCTAACTCTCAGTTTAATTGTTATGGAAAAAAAAAACGATTCCATCATCCCCTGTTGCAGAAAACCAACACAAGAAGAAAAAAAAATGCATTCATGATGGAGTTTACAACTTCAAAATTCTTTCATTTTCTTTCCTTTAATTCTCTTCAAAACCAAACAGAACCTAGATTTAAAAGGCTATTGAGGCTCATGCCTTGAGGCTCGCCTCAAGGTGAGGCTATGCAAATTAGCCTTGAGGTTACAGCCTCAATAGAGGGTAATTGAGGCTATTGAGGCTTAAGTCTCAAATATTCAAAGGGTTTTAATGGGTTTAGGGTCTTTATCGACTTTTTGTATACATTTGTTAAGAGGTTTAAGCCTCAACATTTATTTGTTGTAGTGACTTGTGCTTTTATGGGGTTTTCGTATAGATTTATAAGTTTTGACTTGCATCCAATATTAGGGTTAAAACTTTTAAAAAATAAGGGCTTAGTTGACTACCAATTAACCCTTTAAATTGAAATGAAACGAAGAGATTGGGAAGAAGAAATAAAAGAATTATTGGTCATTATAGTGATCAAGCTTACATATAATCATTATCTTATTATTGATGGATAAAAGAAAAAATATCACTATAATCAATGGATAAAGAAGAAAAATGGATTGACATTAACATTGATGGGGAAGATAATAGAACAATTGGATATAATTATGATTCATTGGAGGATCCTACTAGTGATAGTGATGGTAGTTTTGAAGATTATTGGATAATTGCACGACAGAGTTGGATTTTAGAAAAGACAAAGAAACTAAATTAGAAGCTATTGAAAATAACATAACATACAATTAATTTGATTATTATACATTGTATGGTTTTGTTATCATTTAATTTTCATGTGATTTTATTAATATTTTTCTGATTTTTAAGATTTTTTCTTTTTATTATTATTGAAGTCAAGGCTTATGCCTTGTTCTGCTTTGAGGGTTATGCTTCGCCTCATTTAGGCAAAACACCTCAAGACTGTCTTTAACCTTTTAAAACATTGATAATAAATAAAAGTTCCTCTCAACAGAACCTATGTCAACTGCATGGCTTAAACAAGTTGAATTTCCCTGTTTTAGAAAGCTGAAAAATTAAAACAAAAAGAAAATCAAATTTTCTCTTCAACCAACAGACAATTAGGATCTAAGAAACTAATCACCTGCTTTACTTTTTCCTCCTCTTTGCGCTTCTTTTCCTCCTCCCTCTGCTTCATCTTCAACTCCTTCTTCCGAGCACTACCAAAAGCAATCAACAACACAATTTCAGTCAAAACACTACCAAAACCTTAGTTCCACATTGCCACTATTTGCAGCCAAAAAAAAAAGAAGCACAAAGCCTCCATTTTGACTAGGTTTTCTTGTCTTTTCTCAGGAAATAAACAGAGAATTATAGTACGAAAAACTCACTTTTTGCTTATGGTTTCAGATGAAGAACCATCCATGGATAAATCCGAGATTGCTTTGGCAGCTTCTTCAGCAGCACCCTCCATTGGAAATGTAGCTTTAGGTTTTTTCAGGCTGTACATATAATTTTTTTATTTTTATTATGAAGTAAATATCACCTGAACCTTATTTCCCATCAATTATTTACTTCACTTGTTCACCATGATTGGATCAAAATAGATCCAATCCACCATCAAATGGATCTGCTCGTACTAAAGCTTTAGTCTTAGGGAATTATAACCATTAGATCTAAACAATCTTTTAAAAAAATTCCCAAAAATTACACTTATCATTTAGATTTGATTAAAAATGAAACAATCATAAGGTACACGTCATTTGCTTATTGGGACCAAATCATTTTCTTGATTTGTAAGATCTTGCTACCAAATGCAACGCATATGATTTTTCTCATGGGGCTCAAAAATGAAAACAGTGAACAAGTAAAATCTTGTCAGTCTCAAATCATTTTCAATGGTTAAAAGTCCTCCGAAACTAACCCAATTTCATACAATGTTTTTCAAAAAAAATGCTACCAAACATGTTTTCCAATGTCATGTTCATTTTCCTCTTTTCAATTATAGGAAAACAGTTTTCATTGTCACTACCAAACATGTTTTTCTTGCAACAAAATAAATGAAATGCATGTATCATTTCAAGCACCCAGTTTCTCCATTAGATCAAAGACAAATGCATGCACTATACACATTAGTTTCTACTTTGAGACACTCAAAGCAGCACCTAGCCAAAACAGGCAATCAAAACAAAATTTTCTGAAAAACCACAAAATATATTTCAACAACTCAACATTATTTCCTCCATGCAAGCAGATCACAACAAAAAAGGACTCCGATGACAACAAAAAAACAGTAGTGTTGCAGAAAATTAAAAAATATATATATTAAACCACCGACACTGCCAATTTCATATCATCATCGCAACAATTGAATTATAATAAAACAAAAGAAAAAAAATATATAAATAGACACAGGGAACCGATAATCCAACAAAAATTTTGTGAGTTGTAATCCAAACTGCCAATAGTTCAGATGTTCAAAGAGAAACCCTAGAATTCAAAACTTATGGTTGTAGCATTCCCAATTTATAAAACGCTTAAGCGTGAAATCTGACCCTCTGTTTGGATTACAAGGAAAAATGAAGAAAAATAAAAGAAAACCACACTTTGATTACTATCTCTCGAGCCCTAGATGCTGCAAAATTTAAGATTCAAAATTTTCTTTCATTTTCTCAGGCTAATCGCAGGCGATTTTCTTATTATTAATATTATTATAATAAACCCGGTTTAAGATCTATTTCTTCTGTCCGAGAAGTCTTCCATTAATTGCTCTTTTCTTTATCAAACTACAACGACCCATTTTAAATCAGGGTTCCGTGATTTTATTTTGGTTATTTAGGAATAAGCCAAGTTTGGCAATTGCTTGATTTTTTTTATTCTGTGATTTATGCTTTCATTTATCTATGCTTTCCTTTTATTTTTGTTGAGTCTTAGGCATAAAAGGGACTGGTTCTAGGTAGAGACAACAAAAAATTTATTCAATAAGAAAATTCTATTTTTCCATAGTCTATACTGTGTCTTCTTCTTCCTGGCTGTTTCACTGGTATCAGAGCCACAACCTGACACCTAGAATGGTGGATGGGAATAGAACACAAGAAGTTCATCATTAGGAGGATTCCGTAAAGCAATTGAAGGAGACCTCAGATCAGCAATCGATAGAGCTGAAGGAGTTAACCCGTATGATGATAGCAATGAACCTCAAAATTGATCAACTAATGGAAAAATCATTGGTTCTGACGGGTTCCATGGAGGTTAGTAGTTTAGTTCCAACCAAGCCAAGAATAGGTTCCACTTCTAGCATGAATCATTCACAACCCAAATTTTCTAAATTGTATTTTCCAACTTTTGAGGGGGAAAATCCTACGGATTGGGTGTATAAGTGTGAAAGGTTTTTCAAATACAATGAAGTGTTGAAACATGAGAAGGTTGGGATTGCCTCTATTTATTTAGAGGGTAAGGCTCTAGAATGGTTTCAAGGTTATGAAGCTTCTCTTAAGGAATTGAATTGAAAGACATTCACTGTAGATGTAATTGTGCAATTTGGACCAGGAACGTATGACAATCCGATGGGCTAGATTACGAAATTGAGGCAAACCACATCAGTACGAATTTATCAAGAGCAATTTGAAGCCTTAATGGCAAGGGCTAGAGGCTTAACCGAGGAATTTTTTGTGCAATGCTTCATAAGTGGTTTGAAATATGGTCTTCCTTTGCCTACAACCTTATAAACAAAGTGTCATTCAAAGGAAATAGGAAGTCGTCTCCTCGATTCTTTGGGCCATATAAGGTTATTCAACGGGTTGGACAAGTCGCCTACAAGTTGGAGTTACCAGTTGAGTCAAAAATCCACCCTGTGTTTCATGTTTTTTTTTTTTTGATAAGTCACCCTGTGTTTCATGTTTCTTGCCTAAAGAAAAAAAATTGGGAAGTCGATCACTCCCTTCACGGAGTTACCAACAACACGAGAAGATGGACAGCTGCAACTTGAGCCCACTTCTGTCTTGGATAGGAGAGTGGTTCTGTGGAACAATCATCCGGTGACACAATGGTTGGTTCAATGGTCAAATTCCTTTATGGAAGATGCCATGTGGGAGGATGCATTTAAGTTACAACAAAAGTTTCCTCTATTTCAACCTTGAGGACAAGGCTTTTCTGAAGGGGCAAGGAATGCAACGACCCATTTTAAATTAGAGTTCCGTGATTTTATTTAGATTTTTTATTCCGTGATTTATGCTTTCCATTATCTTTGCTTTCCTTTCATTTTCGTTGAGTTAGGTATAAAAGGGACTGGTTCCTAGGTAGAGACAGCAGAAAATTTATTTAATAAGAAAATTCTATTTTTCCGTAGTCTGTACTGTGTCTTCTTCAGTTCTTCTTCCTGGCTGTTTCACAAACAGCATTGGAATCCAAGCTTTTTTGCTAGAATCTTGTGTAGTTGAGCTAGTGACACAAGAGATTCATACTGAATCTGACTCTATAAATGTAACTTTCTTTGTCATTGCCATATGGCATGAGAAGGAGTTAGCACAGTCAACTGACTCAACAGTTAGCTTCTACCATTCTCACTCCTATACTTAGACTTAATCAAAGTCGACTTCTGGAAAGGAGTGAAAGAGAGAGAGGATCCGGAGTATAAGAAGGAAGGGAAGAATTGCAGACAGATAGTAGATTGGAAGACAAGGTATCGAATCTATACTGAATTGAATGGACGAGGAATTGACGTAGGGAAAGAAGAAAAGAATCCAAACTTTGAATAGCACGAAAAATGCCATTATTTTCTCAGCACCCAAACGATTGTATATAAATTGGGGTATAGAGATTGGAAGTGTACCTAGTAGAATTGACCGACACGCAGCGTTTGGTGAAGGAAAGATAGAAAGCTTTTGAGTGAAGAGAGATGGAGGCTTCTCCTGCTGCTGCTGCCGCCGGCAAACCCTAGAGAGCTGGAGGCTTCTGCGTGAAGTCTGATGACAGTGCGCTGAGCCTACGTGTAAACCTGAGTTCGTTCTGGTGAGGCCGGCCCAAATTTTTTGACGCTCTGATTTCTAGCCCATACCACTAGCAAGATCAGTACCTTTTTAAAAAAAAATGAATTATGGTTTATTAATAAATTTTTTGTCTTTTTTAAAGAAATTGACATATTCTTAATATTTTTAAAAAATCGTTTTCAACATGCTTTTTTAATATTATTTTTAATATTAGGATGTGTTTGGCTCCAAAAAGTTTATGAGGAAAAATGTGAAGAAAATAAAATAGTGAGAAAAAATAAAAGTAAATAAAAAACAATAGATTTAAAAAAATCAATAAATTATTAGAAATATAATTAATATTTGATAATCATATTAATCAAATTTATATAATAACAGAAAAGGTTTATACAAGTTGAATTTCCTTTAAATATATTTTAAAATTAAATAGAAAAAAAAAGTAAAGATAAAAAACTATTAAGAGCCCAATCTGCAATGCTTTTAGAATGAAAACTTTTAAGAAAAATAAGATGTATAATAAAAACAATTTGAAAAAGTTAAAAAAAAAAATTAAAAAAATCCCTTATATTGTTTCTAGACAAAGTATTTGATAGAAAACTCTCCTCAAAACGCTTATAAAAAATAACATTTCCATTAGAAGTGTTTCAAATAAAATTTTTATCAAATACACTCACCCAATTATATTGTTAATTGAAAATAGGTTTGATAGTTTATAACATTTATATTTTTAAATTTTTTTCAATAATAAATATGAGGGATAGATTTGTACTTTTTTTATTTTTTATAAAACACGTAAAACCTATTTGAAAATGTATTTTAAAAACAATTCTCAAAATACAGTTTTATGATGCTTTCTAAAATAAAATCTTATTTGAAATTTGGAATGTGCTAAATTTGTAATTTAAATTTTCTTTTTCTTTTTTTATATATATTTCTTAAAAATAACTTTTACATGTATGATTTTATTTTAATTATTGTTCATATTTGTATGATTATTTCATAAACAATCCAAAAAATAAAAAATAAAAACAATTAAAATATGTTTTAAAATATACACTTTTCGAAAGAAGTTCTAAAAAAACTAGAGTATTTTTTGTTATATGATTTAAAAAAATAAAAAATAAAAAAATATTTTTAAATTTTATACCAATATTTAGTCGTTGTTCTTTACAAACAATTTTTAAAAACAATGTGAAATAGATAACAATTTTTAAAAAACAAGTAAGTTATTTTCACTAATTCCTAAAAATAAAACGAAAGCATGGATTTATTTGGTCATATTTAAAAAAAAATTATTTTTAAGTTAAAGAATAGACAACAGTTTTTAAAAACAAGTTTTAGAAAATATGTTGAAATTCATGTATTATAATTTCCAATCGGAATTGTCTTAAAAATCTTCCCAAATAATGGAATTGTTTGAGTGGGAATATAACCCCCCATTCCCATTCTTGAATTCCGTAAGCCAAACGAAACCTTACACTCTCCACAATCCTACAAATTTAATAATATATCATGTAAATAAAAATAAGAAATAAAGAAATTAGTTCCACTATATGTATTGAAAATTCTAGTGAAGATGAGAATGAACAATGATATTTATCATTACCTTAAAAAATGAAATGAAGTTTATATATTTATTTTGTTTTTTACTAATACCAGATATAATAAAATTTTCTTTTTTATTTCGATCAATGAACACAGTCTGCATTCCTGGGAAACAAACATCGGAGTAAGCAAAAGCCTCTCAACGGTTTCTTCGGGTGGCTGAGGCTGAACCTGTGTTTTCAGAGAGCCTTCGTAGAATTACATCATCAACTTCATCTGGGTAAGAGCATATAATCTCCATCTGCATTTTCCTCAGTCCAACAGCAAACCCCAGGGCTTCACTCATGGCGATTCGGGATACCGCCAAGGCCTCCAGAAGCTCCTGATTGCAGAGGTAGTAAGAGCCTACCTGGCTGAGAACACGATCGTGCCGTTCTTGGAACCTCATTGCTCTCTCTTCAGCGTGTTCCAGGGCCTCGCTTATGATCCTCAGTTTCTCTGCTGTGATCTGTTGACTCTGCCATTTTTTCAGGTTTGGCAAACAGAGGGAGACCGACATGGAGAAGCCAATCAAGACGTAAAAGATGGGGCCAAAATCCATTGATTTAGGCGAGAAAAGGATGAACAGGAAGAAGAAGAAGCAAATGGCAAAGGGCTTTTGATTCTTTGCTTTTGAATAAGTACTTAAGAGTAGCCTTTTCCTCTTTCTAGTAACCTCACGTTCGGGGTTGCTTGAGGAAAAAGGCAATACGGGGTTCTAACAGCATACTACTATTGTGCCTTACCCAAGGTCCATGGACAAAGTTCGGCATCTTTTGAACTGTGGTCTGCACCTGAACAAGAATCTATAACGTCTAGTGATAAGAGACACAATTTGTTGTACTTGACATTGATGCATTTCTTTTCTGAGTTTTGGTTCAAATCCATGAGCAAAGAGGATGAAGGATGATTACTTTGCAGTTGAAAATTCTTCCCTTAAGATTTCTTCAGCAATATCCCCATTTCAAAGTTTAATTTAATTTATTAGCTATTCTACCAATACCAATCGCTCACACTCCGCACTTCCAAATTTAGATAACTGACAGAAGGAAGAAGAATAATGAAATTGTGGTTTTAATACATAAACAGCATGGCAAAATGGGTCTAACTTATCGTTTCTGTATTGAGAGTTTTGCTGCTAACCTTCCACGAACCGTTTTCATGTTGGGTTGATGTTTTCTTGATTTTCTTTTCCTAGGCTTTCTTTGGGATCGCCTCCTTTCTAAGCGCTGGCGACGAATCTCAGGATCAGCCCAGCCTTTTCCCCATTCTGAGAAAGTGGAATAAGATTTGGGGTTTCTCATTGAGAGCAGCATATCTGCTTGGGGATAAACATCGAATGTTTGCTCTGTTGTGGATTGCAAGAACTCCAGTCCCAGTTTTGTTGGCTTTGGAAATTTTATCTGGACATGGATCTACACAGGATAGTGCAGTTAGAATCATGATACAGAAATCACCTGAAAATATTTCACATAAAAATGCCTCATCGTCTAAAATGGAATATCAATTCTTGAGTATACCCTGTCCTCTCCCTCTCTGATGTACCCTTTATCTTCCATGATTCGAGCAAGACCTCGCCACCATAACAGATCAGTTGCTGCAAATTTTTGAAACTGTGCATGCAACCATCATAAAGAAAAGCATCAAACAACTGAAATGAGAGAATAAAAGAAGAGCTGTTTATCAGCCTGTACTGATTCAAGTACATTTCATATACACTGAATCGAGATCAGTAACTTAACAGAAAAAAAAAAACCAACAAAGCAGATGGGCATGCAGATACACCATAAAAACACCGTTATGATCATTTACCCACTTTCGTATGGAGTGAGAAGGGGAGATGAGAGAGAAGCTAAATTCAGAAACTACCTGTTCTCTTATTCTACTGACAAGCATCCTGAGATTTGGTTTATCCATGAATCTCTGCTGTTCAACATCACCATATATCACATCATCATACAAATCATCCACAAAACTGCTCTTCCCCTGAAATACAACGTATACCTATAATTTAAACACAAGAAGAAAACCAAATCCCCATGTCTAGAACATAAAATATGCCCATAGATTATTTGGAGTTTTGACAATCCACAAGGGTAATTAACTTGCAGCTACAGTGGTTCAAAATCTTATAGCATTCTTCTTCCTCCATTTTTCAGTTTACTCTTTCTTGATTTTATTTACATTGAAAACATTTATATGAGCAGTAAAAGAGAAAAAGAGTTATTAATTATTGATGAGATTAAGAATATGGTCTAATATTAAATGATTCTTGAGATGGTGGAAATGAGTAAAATTCAGAGTTCTCCATAAGTCAAATTCAGAGTTCTCCATAAGTAATACAAATATTCATGGTAGCAAGTAAATTTGCAAAAATTGTAGAGTGTAGGACACAAAAAAAAAAAAAAAAAAAATAGCGGGAAAAAAATTTGAAATATCTGTAATGCTCACATAATGAGCAGCAATCACGTGCATAAAAGTATCTGCCTCATCTTTCAAATTCTGCTTTTCAGGAGGTCCATTAACACACACATCACACCTGCATATGAGGCAGTCCTATCAGGATAGCTTTCAAAAACAAAAAACATGTTAGATATGCTTAACTTACATAAGAAATGCTGAAGAGCAAAAACTCATTATTCACATTATGTATGACAATAAATTGGCATGTGCTCATAAGATCTAAACATTAAACTATTCATGAAATGTTTAAGTCTACAATTAGAACAGGATTAGTAACATGGCCTCTGGCAAAATACGAGACAAATATGGCTTTTACACTCTAGGAGATTCATATTTGAGATAATAGCTTCTATTACAACAGCCATATAGAAGAGATCCTCAAATGAAAAGAAGACATACATACAAGATACAACTTTGATGACAAAAATCCTCCCCAAAGTACTCCACAAGTGTTTTGGCTCGACAACATGTAGTATTCATTCCATATCTGTAAGACATCAAAGTAAATATAGAATGGATGTAAAAAGGAGAGAGAAAGTTTGCAGAAAATGTATTTAAGACAAACCTGAAGCAATCAGATAACATCTTATATGCTTGTTTTGTCTGATCTTCACTTCTTTGACTTGGCAAAAGAGTTGGTACTCTTGAAAGGTTAGCATATAGAACTGCTTGACAAAAATAGAACAAATTTAATAATAATTAATATTATTAATAGCATCATCAATTTTAATTTCAATTTAGTTCAATTAAAATGAATAGTGGACTGTCCCTATCCAATTATTTTGAGTTTATGACCTGGATGTGAATCCTTCTTTGTGAAACAAATATAACTATGGGCTAGAAAGGGATTTTGAGATGTCATTTCTCGACAAAATATCATTTGGATATATCAATAGTTGTATCTGACTTAAAAAAATTTTGTCAAATAAGTTTTTCCATTCCATCAAAATAATGTCTTTTCTGTAAATTGTAAATGAACTCACTGCAATCTGCTAATTTCCCATCCCTCCCAGCTCGACCTGCTTCTTGATAATATGCTTCTAAACTCTGTAGTTACACCAACAAATAAAAGAAACTAACAAAATCAAAAAACTGAAATTAATTTACCAAGAAAGAGATAAATGATGCACACAATAGACATAATAGACAAAAGGTAAAATAGACCTGTGGCCAACCATAATGGATGATTCTTCGGACATTTAACTTATCAATCCCCATTCCAAAAGCAATTGTTGCAACAACAACCTGGAGGGTTGAGAAAAGAATACTCCAGTCACAAACATTTGATATTACATTTATATATATATATTATATGCATAATAATGGAGTATGAGGTGATGGCCAGCTGTTTATCCATGAGGAATGAAAGAGGAAAGGAGAAGAAGGACGAGGAGGAGGATTTCCATGAAAAAAATCGAGAATGCGAGAATTAGACCATCCACATCCTTGATTTGATAGATTTGATTCTGAATTCAAGTTAATTTGTATTATCAAAATTTAAGCCACACATTAGTCCCACAAGATGCATCCACATGATTTATCTGGATAATCCAAGTAGGTTGACAGAAGTAGCTACCCACAAAATTGATTTGTTATTTTTGTAAAGACAAGACTCGATAATAACAGTACAATGTCCAAGGCAGTGCAGAGCAAAAATGAATTAAGAAGGTGAAAAGAAAAATATATCTGCCAAATGTTCTCTCCACCAGGTTAATTTTGAGGAAAATTCTCTAAAATTTGATTTGTAATCTGAAAAAAGCCAAACAGAGGATACTCCAAAATGACAATCTGGTTAACTTCCACAGAAAATATACAAGGCATACACAAGACAGCCTATGATTATCTTTTCCATTATCTACTTGAGAAGCTTTATCATCCATACCTGTAAAGCATTATCATGGAATTCCTTGTGAACACGCCTTAGATGTGATTTCGGCAACTGGGGAAAATAAGCACCAATATATTAGCTGTGTACCAACCAGAAATGAGTTTAAACAGTAGTGGAGAGCCAGCAAAATAGCAAAGACTCAGTGAGACTCACATAAGCAACAACAATGAAATGTTGGGAAAAGTTAATGACCAAGAGAGTAGAGTAGAACAATTAAAAATTATAATTAGCATGCAGAGTTTAAAGTGCACATATAAATTGAAATTGTATTTGACCTCACCCAATCAATTTTCTGCAGTTAACTACAATGGCAAACCTAAAAAAACTTTTAACTTTGGTCTGTGAAAAAAAATGAGGTTCGTAAATTTGGAAACAATAACTAAGTCAAAGGAAGAGGAAGGGTTGGAATAATAGAGCAAGAGTTCAAGAGCACAAGTGAAATAAACTCAAGGATAATAATTACTCTATATTAATCTGGAGTATTTCGTGTGCTTTATAGTAAAATTTATACCTTCGCGTTGTAAGCAGCAGCCTTTACACCACACCGACAAAGATATTTTGCTATGTTTAATGTTTCTTTTCTAGTAGGAACATATATGATAGTTGGTCCTTGTTCTAAAGGCCCCTTCAAAAGTGTCAATCTTTCATCCAGTTTCATTGATGGATCCAATGTCTCAGATGAGACAAATGTATGTTCAGTAGGAGGTTGTCCAGAGAATTCACCACAGGAAACTGCAAGAATGGAAAGAGCAGGGACGAATCAGCATATGGAAGAAATAATCATCCAATATGCAAGTTAATTCAAGCTTGGTGATGAAAAAAATTTATTTCAGCATCGTTCATGAATTCCTATCAAACTTTACATTACACGCAATACATTGTGTAAATTTAAAAAGAAATATTGAAGAAGTAATAGTACCATCCCAGTCATCTACACTCTGAAAGAGGTCAACCTCATTTTCCAGATATTCAACTGACATCTGTCTCTGCTTTGAAGCAGCTGAGCCATTTTCCTGCGATGAATTTGCTTCATCATCATTTTCCCCAAAGTAGCCATCACCATTGTTTTCCACATCACTTGGAGACATTCTATCTGCCTCAGATAAGCTCCTATCAGCAGAGGTGGTGGAGTCATCAGATGCATCATCCAACTCTTGAGAGAAGATCTTCTGTTTCTTCTCACCAATCTTGCTCTTTGTGTACACATCTATCAACTCAGAGAAATCCTTCTCATAAGAAGATGGAGATGATGTTCTACTATGTTTAACCTAAAAATAGCAGCAAATGAATTGCAAATATTGTTACTGTAACACATAAGGAAGTTACCATAAGACATAGTAAAAAACAGAGAAACGTGTAAATATATGATCCTTGACCCAATGAAAGAGTTCTACTACAAAGGACTTGAAGACAATCCTTATAAGGACTCCTTGGTGTGTTTGAATTACAAAACAACTAAAAATGCATGATATCCCAGGAACAATATTCAGAAACAGAGAACAACTTACTGAAAACCTTAAATTTGATCGGAAAAATGAAGTGAGCACAATTTTTGTTTCCTTTGACATGCACAGTGAATGAAGGATATCTTCTCGGACACGAATTGTTGCAGTAGCAGTCAATGCCATTATTGGTATATCAAATTCTAAAAATTTTAAGCTGCAAGCACTGAAGTTCTCTCGCAAGACAGATAATCGCCTGAAACATGTGGAAACATGTCTCAAAATATACTGATAATTCTAATTAATGATGTAAGAAATAGGTTTGGGAGCCCAATACAAAATTTGTAGGCATAACAACACAATTAACAGTAAATTGGATAGATAAGGGCATGACTTTTAGACTTCGATTGACAGGTGGAGGACTAGTAACTTGTGCCATCAAGAAAACATATCAAGCCATATACAGAAAGAAATTAAAAGAACAATAGGCATGGAACTTATTTTCTAAATTGGATCCACTATATCACTCTCACATCCCTGCATGTTGCACCAATTGCACAATTGCAATATTGATGGTTACTTGAGGTTATATTTAAGGACAGATAAAATTGTGATAATAAGCGTTTACTGCAAATAATCCAACTTTCATGGTAGTGATATAGACAACAGAACCTTTTTTTTTTTTCTGATAGGTAAAAAAGAGCTTGTATTAGAAACATCTAGAAGCGGTGAAAACAGTACACATGAAGTATATAATCAAATGCTCGAGAAACTAGGCAAAAAGAAGACAATTAACCTTTCCCCTTACTTAACAACAGCCACTCAATAAAGTAAATCATAGACAAGGTATGATCCTCTAAATACACCCTACCCCAATTCACAAAAGTATACAAAAAAGAATATTTGATATAGACAACAGAACTAAATGATGCTTTAATTGTCAAAGAGGAAGGAAAACCATCAAATGGGCTAGAAGAGAGAAAGATACCTGTAGTCGGGTCGAAAATCATGGCCCCACTTAGAAACACAATGAACTTCATCAATTGCAAATAGTGCAATTCCGCGATTTTCTGCAAGCCTCTGAAGCGGTTTTATTAGTCTGCAGAATAAGAGAATGCACTTGCTGTCAACATACTTCTTTGAAACATAGGACTCACGGTATCACAAATCTCTTACCTTAATACTGTCTCTGGGCAAACATAAATTATCTCATACATGCCACTCATTGCTTTTTGCTCCACACTGCTGTCAGGTTGTCCAGACCCCAGAAAGCAAGCTGACACCCCATGTTTTGCAAGCTTTAAGCACTGATCATGCATTAAACTTATCAAGGGTGAAATTACTACCACAACCTTTCCTGTCAGAAGTGCTGGGACTTGAAAACAGAGAGATTTTCCTACAGAAAGGCAAAATGATCTGAAAATTCAACAATTCCATAGCCAATTAATGCACTTAATTAAATACACACGAAAGAGACATTAAGAAAGATTAGTTTACCAGATCCTGTTGCAGCAAGAACAAGACAGTCTTGGTGAGCTAACCAAGCAGACAGGGCTTCCTTCTGGAAACTCTTCAAGGACAAAATCCCAAAATGCTTGTGCAAGAGACTATTGACTCTTTGCACCCAATCCTTTTCAATCTCCAGCTCTTGTTGGCAACAAACTGGCAGTGCAGACAACTCTGAGGCAGCTTTCAAATTACAACCCTCACCAGAAAATGACGACACCTGTTCTTCCAGATGACCAGACAACATCTCTGACCCATAGGGTGATACTGCATTATATACAGAATTAGTTCTGATCCGTTTGGATCTACCTACTGGTTGGAGATGTTCTGTTATGCTAGACTGACGCATTTGATCCAGAGAGTGCGAGGAGATCAAAGCTGTTTTGTCCAGAGCTTTTCCAGTGCTGGTAGAACATTTAGAATTACTTGATGCCCCCCTACTGGATCTATGAGGACCATTCAAAATAAACTCAATAGCATCATCTAATGATGGACCAACAACTTCTATAGCTTCTGTAACAGCTGAAAACTCAAATCCCATTTCAATCAGCTCTGCAATGACTTGGTCGGAGTGTACATGGTTGCCATCCATACTGTGAAAACACTTTCCAAGAAGAAAAAGACACATGTTAAGAACAAGGATTATGTTGACCCAATTGGCTTACTGCATGCACCAATCAAAGTAAATGGGCAAAATATATTAAACAATCAGTATTCATTCATTATAATGACAGAAAGAGTCGTAACTCAAATAGAATGTAGTCCTAACAAAATTATATGAAGAAAGTGGTGTGTCAAGTTGGGAGCTGTTGTGAAAGTTTCACATTCCACTTGGTTATGAGAAAATATGGGAAAGAGAATAAACTCATACCTCAAGCATTTTCATTTTCAGAACCTAGGAAAACACAAATCCTCCACACAGTTAAACCTAGCAGACCTATTTGGCTTGACTTAGATGTGTGTTTTCTTTTCTTCTTCTTCTTCCTTATTTTATTATTTGTTTTGAGACTAAAACAACATGAAGCGAAGAATTCCAAATTTTCTTTCCATTATTTTTCTTTAGTCATCTCAACAACCAAACAAAGTTCATCAAAACCTATTTGAACAGAAATAATGAAGCTAGGTGATGGAAAAAGGGATGATGATGAATGAGGGTTTATTGAGTTATTCAAAAGCAGCGGAGTACTATGGTCATTCCACAAGTGAATCGTCTAGTTCCAACTTCCCATATTACCCATTAGGCTGAAAAAAATAGAGGAAGTAAAACATGTTACTCAAATTAAACATGCTCTTCCCCAAAGAAGGGTCATAACATATAATCAGGCAAAAATAATTTCAAGATTTTTTTATTTTTGCATTTTTTTTTAATGGTTAATATAAACACATTTGTATATTGAGCACAGAAATATATCCACTAGTAACCATCTTGAATCCAGATTAATACAAGCCAAATTATTATCTACAATTGCACTACCTTCTGTTTGGCTTGTGAGAAAACTATGGACAAAATTTTAAAAATTTCAGTCTCAGTTTCTGGGTTTCTGAAAAATGAAAAACTCACCTCAACCAAGTTTAATAGTGACAAGTGCAGTTGAATGGAGGTTTTATTTTCCTCGGATTCAGGTAATAACAAATCTAAAATTCAAAACACTAATATCTTTTATTTTCCCCCAATTTGAATCTTGAGATAACTGAAACTTTAGGTTTTCCAATCCCAAAAGCCCCTTCCCACCAAAAAGTATATAAATAAACTAAATATAAATATAAATACAAACACAAATAAATCAGTTCAACCACACCAGACAACTGCATTAGGTCATTTCAGTGGAACATCTAGATTTCTCAAATTCAAAATAGAGAATTATATTCAAATTTTCAATTCCCTTTCCTTCCCCGATTTCCTCAGAAATCAAACGGAAGATTAACCGGAAAAACGACAACATTTTAATAAAACAAGACTATTTTACAAGCTAAATCAACAAATAGGGAAATAAGAACCACAAATTTTAAACAAAAATAAGTTGCGAGCATTACTCAGTCAATTGAAACTAAAAAATAGATGAAAAATTATCGCAGAAATTGAAGATTCAATAAATCTGGTAATGTGACTATGGTGTCTCACCTGTGTAGAGAGATTGGCGATTAAGGATGAACTGGAAACCCTAGAACTGCCGAGCTGAGAATCGGAGGGGTAAAGATGGAAATATCGCCAACGCGCGAAACTTTAAACGAAGTGTATGGTTGAAGGCGTGAAGGGGAGATCTCGACATTCAGTGGCGGAAAATAAAACGACGTCGTATAATAGGAAAAACCCATGAAGCATACTTGTGCTGCATCGAGGCAGGCAAATTAGTTAGTAATAACCCAACCCGACCTTTTTATCAGCTTAATTTGTAAATTGGATTGTGCTTCCACCACCAAAAAAAAAAAAAGTCAAACTTAAATTATCGTAAAATTGGAATTCTAAAGGTTGTTAGGTAAAACTTAATATTTATTATTTAATGATTTAAGTTGACTTTAAGTTAAATTATATTTAGGTTGTTGACTTAAAACTCATTATTTAATTATTATTTTAAGTATTAAAGTTGTTTTATAAAATTAACTTAAAACTTATTTTAAATTATCAAATTGACATATTTATTCTTATAAATTATAGTTAGGACAAATGAAATCAAATAATAGTGTAGCTTGATGGTAAAAGGAGATTGTGGGGATAATTATAATAAATGAGAATAAAAAAGTAAAATAAAAATGTGAATTTAATAATACTTAAAGTTTTTTTTGACTTTAAATGTATCATTAAGTTATTTTACTAAACATTCTTAATTTATTTAATGACTTAAATTAAAATATTAGGTTATTTTAAATTATTAAGTTGGTTTATCAAACACTCACTTTAAAGTGAACTTAAATTAGGGTTTCAACAATCCAAACCTAACTCTAACTTGATATTTGGTAAAAAAAAAAAAAAAAAAAGTGTTAATATTCCTTTTATTTGTAATAAGACATTTTTATTATTTTAAATAATGTAAGAAAAAAATTTATAGAGTTGATGATGAATGAATTCTTTTAAAATTTATGATTTGTTTAAAAACTATTCTTGAAAATATGTTTCATTTTTTTATAGTATAAAACAATTTTTTAACTCAAAAAACACATTTCGTGATTTTTTTCAACACAAACAATGTTGTGAGAATTTATTTTGAAAATAGATTATTTTTTAGAACTAATTTGAGATATTTTTAGTTTTTTTTAGATTATTTTGAATGGAAATTGAAATATGAAAAATATTTTAAAACCTTTAAAATTATACATAAACATAAAGATAACTGGCTTTCTTTAACGTAGATTTTGTTGTGCTCTACATGTCTATATGTCTAAGATATTGTTGAAAATTGTTTCTCTATTTGTATTGGGATGTCAAAATCATCATCTTCGTTATGTGGCAAGACTTTAGGTGGTGTTTGTTTTTTTACTTAATTCTAAATACTAAATAGAACCTTAATACTTAATAGTATTAAATATTAAGTTGTTTATTTTTGTAGTATTTTATTTCTATTAAGTATTAAAAAGTAAAAAAAAAAAAAAACCATTGTGTTATTTTTTCTATTTAGAAAAAGCCACATATTTTGGCTTTTTCTATTTAGTAAAAAGTTTATGATAAGTGATGAAAAAGTAAAAAAACAAACAACATAAATTCTAAAACTAAATGGTTTTCAGCAAAAAGCAAAAAAAACAAACACCACCTAAGGCTTACATCATAATTCAGGATTTGATATCATTTGTATTGATCTACTACCTCTTAATTAATGTGCTCTACATGTCTATATGTCTAATGCGGATGGTGTTGAAATTTTTTCCTCCATTTGTAGTGGGATGTCAAAATCCCTCATGCAAATATAACGTTATCCTCGTCCTAGGGTCAAGAGTCGAGTATTTGATATTGTTAGCCCAAGGGTTCTCCTAATCAGGTTTTGATGATAACAAACCATGGTTAAGTGACTAATTGTTTTAAACTATTAAGAATCTCAGACTTAATCTCAAAAATTCATCAAGGACCAAACGAATACGGGATCGAGATCATTTGGAAGACTTGTAATCATAGGAAATGAATGTAAGATGATAGCATGAGTGCACTTAGGATGTTCATACCTTTTCATGCATCTTAGAAAACTCGGTTTATTCTCTAAAACTTGATTTTCTTTAAAACCCGAGTTTTATCAAATATACCTTAGGCAAACTGATTCAAAATTGGCATATTAACTCCCTAAAGACCTTGCCTAAGTATTGGAAAAGAAAGAAATAAAAAAGGATAGGTTTTCGGGGCCAAAAGGCTCAACCGGTCGAGGCTATGGCCAACCGGCTCAACCGGTTGGGTAACAGGTCGACCGGTTACCCTTGTCCGGTCGAGGTCCGGTCGAGGGAGCAGAAAAATTTTCTCTCTCTCCCAGTAACTTGTTCTTCCCGGTCGAGCCTCACCCTTGTCCGGTCGAGGTCCGGTCAAGGTCCAGTCGAGGCAACGGTAACCTGCCATGCATTAATTGCACCAACGGCTAGTGATCCGGTCGACCCTTTGCTCGTCCGATCGAGGCTACTTTTCTGCTGTTTTTGTCTCCCGAGCTTAGAAACCTATAAATTGAGAGCTCCTCTTCATTTATGACTAAGAGAACTATTGCATTCAAAGCCTACCTACCTGTTCTTGATCAAAAAGCTCTCCATTTCTTTCTAAGTGCATCAAACCATCAATTGCATATTCTTAGTGCACTCTTGCAATTCATCCTAGCTTTCTCTTGTAACTTGAGCCATCCTTAAGCTAGGTTGAGAGTTTCATCCTTGTGTAAACTAAGTGTGAAAGCCTTCAAGTGGTTCAAATCTTGAAGTGATTGTGTAAGAACCCATTGGAGCCGGAATCCAAGTGTAAGACGATTGAAAGCTTGATTGAAGCATCAAGTTAGTGGAACCCTCACTCGGTTAGGAGGTTGAGGAGAGTGGACGTAGGCAAGGAAGGGCCGAACCACTATAAACCCGAGTTTGAATTCTCTAACCTTATCTCTTTCCTTTATTTGTTTTGTGCATATATTATTGTGTGGAAAAAGATTTTAAAAAACCCAATTCACCCCCCCTTTTGGGTATTTTCCTTAATTAATTCATAGCCTTTGTTTTATCAGATATCATTTGTATTGATCTACTACCTCTTATGGTGATATCATCCATTTTGAACCCAATGAGTACTCATGGCTTTAAAGCACATTTTCATGTTTAAAAGGATTCCACGACATATATAGTGTTAAAATTTTATTTCTATATCCGATGTGAAATATCATGTTAGTGTTTTCAAAAATGGTTTTTTTAAAACTATTTTTGCTATCAATTGAAAAAGTCCATTTCATTTTTTTATCATGATGTGTGGTTTGAATTATTGATTATGAATTCAAATTTTTTGTTTGGAATATGTACTTAGTGTTTCATTATAATAATAATAATAAAGATAATATATCTTATTTATATTTGGTTGATAACAGATCAAATAAATCATCATATCACTGATCATCTCCCAAAATAAGCGGTGTGATAATTTATGCAATCTTTTGTTTTTTTTTTTCTTACATATCCATTAACATCGGATATGATAATCATAAATCGAGATATGAAACAAACATAGAGCATAGATCTTAAATTTATTTATCTCATATTTTTTAAATTTTGTTTATGAATTACTCATTTTTCAAAATTTGATTAAAAAGCTAAATTTTAGTTAAAAAAAAAAGAAATAATAAAAAAAATGTGTATAATATGACTTAAAATAATGCTAATATATACTTTAATATAATAATTAAATATATAAAATGTTTTTATATATTTAAAAACATGTTATAAAATTTTCATTTATAAATTTTAAATATTTTAACCACATTTATTATTAAAAAAGGAATTAAAAATTATTTAATGGCTTATAAATTATAGAATAATTTTCAAACAAATATTAAACATGACAAAAATTTCTTATTTTTTAATAGAAAATATTGGAATATAATATATTTTTATTTTAAAACAATATGGAACATTTACTTTACTTTGTTTTTCATTTTGCTTTAGAATTTTTGATTCATTTTATTGACTAAGTAAATGTATATTATAAAACTTACCTATTATGATATTGGTTTACAAATGTTTTAAATATTTAGTTAAATAAATGTTATTAATAATACTTATATTTATATACTTATATTTATATAGTTATTAATAACAAATCAAATAAACTTTTATATATATATATATATATATATATATATATATATATATATATATATTTAAGGCATTAACTCAATCAATCCAATTAATGTGAAATTATATTTATTATTAACCAAAACCATGCACACACGAGTAGAAAATTAAGAAAAAATGTAGGATTTTAATGTGATTCGTTAATCAATGTGATCTTTATGTCCACATAGTACACCACCACTCAACAATCTACTAATCAAAGAAAGAATTAGTATGATGATGAAGCTCTTGAAAAAATACATCTTAATTACGTGTACACCTTCTCAAAACAAAACTTAAAATATAAAGGGTTAAATATATAATAGAAACAAACTCGTCATTTATCACATTAAAAAAATAATTTTTAGAAGGCGTTGCTCCCTTCAACCCCCGAGCTAATCAAATAGCTTGATCTTACGAGCTCAACAGGGAGTTAGACTACTGACATCTCGAGCAAAACATAATAAAATTGATTCAAACTCTACAATTCAACATTAACCAACATGATTCGAACTTAATTTTAATTAAAGTTTTAAAAAATAAGTTTTGAGTTACACACTTTGACCGTTAAATGGGATTACGATCAAGGTTAGAGTTAGGTTTACAATAAATAAATATCAATTCGATTATCAAACCTATGAGGTTTGAATCAAGTGTTAAAATTTATAGCTATATTTTTAAATGTTATATGCTTAATATTTATTAAATTAATTTCTATTTATATTTAAGTATTAAAGCCGGCACGAAAATGCATAGAAGATGATAAATTTTCTATTTATTGACATGAAAAATGAAAAAGTGAGCCCTCAAAAGATTAAAAAAAAAAAAAGGGAACAAATCAAACTGCCCTATTGTCTACAACTCATCAGTGGGTTCTTCTTCACCATCAGAACTGGAAGAAGCCCCACCACTCTTCTCATAAACCTGCTTTATAACTGGATTACATACTGCCTCAACTTCTCTCAATTTCTCATTATATTCATCTTTGTCTGCGTTTTGGTTATCGTCCAGCCAGTCCAGCGCCTCCTTCAATGCGGCCTCAATCTTCTCCTTGTCCTCTGAATCAATCTTGTCTGCAAGCTTGTCTCTGTCGTTGATGGTGGCCCTCATGCTGTATAAGTATGTTTCCAGTTTGTTTCTGGCGTCAATCCTCTCCTTCACCTGCCTATCCTCTTCTGCAAACTCCTCTGCCTCCTTTACCATCCTGTCAATCTCTTCCTGGCTAAGCCGCCCCTTGTCGTTGGTGATGGTAATGGACTGTGACTTCTTGGCCGCCTTGTCCTCCGCCCGGACGTGTAGTATGCCATTGGCGTCCACCTCGAAGGTGACCTCGATCTGGGGCACTCCCCTGCAGAAAAAAAATCACTGAGGAACTGATCTTGATGCCAAGAGATAAAGCTACATAACCTAGGATCTGGCTCCCGATCTTACCTTGGAGCAGGTGGAATTCCAGAGAGCTCAAACCTCCCCAGCTCACGACAGTCTTTTGTCAAGCTTCTTTCACCTTCATAGACCTGAAGATCACCCGGAATATATGAAAGGAATGTTGTTTTCTGTATGATCAACAAGAAGGGAAAGCTAAAAATCTATATAAATTAATGTATGGTATGTACCTTGATTGATACTGTGGGTTGCTGATCCTGGTAGGTAGTGAAAATCTGAGATTTCTTGGTGGGGATAACGGTGTTCCTGGGAATCAGTTTTGTCATCACCCCACCAACTGTTTCGATTCCCAGACTGAGGGGAGCAACATCTAGCAGAAGTATGCCTGCAAAAACAGATTGATTGATAGATTACTCTCCTGTAAGTGATCAAATCTATGAGAAATGACCCCAATTGTAGTGGAAATGAGAACTGAATCAATACCTCCAGTTTCTTCCCCTCCTTCACCGCTCAGAATTCCTCCCTGGACTGCAGCCCCATAGGCTACAGCCTCATCTGGGTTGACTCCCTTACATGGCTCTTTTCCATCAAACATTTCCTTCAACATCTGTTGGATCTTGGGAATGCGAGTACTCCCTCCAACAAGCACAATTTCATTGATATCGGTCTTTTTCAAGCCTGCATCCTCCAAAGCCTTCTTCACCGGCCCCATTGTCTTCTTAAACAAGTCCATATTCAGCTCTTCGAACCTTGCCCTTGTTAATGGCTCCGAGAAGTCGATACCATCAAAAAGGGACTCAATCTCAACCCGAACTTGATGCTGGCTGCTCAGTGCCCGCTTCGCCCTCTCACATTCCCTACGGAGCTTTCCAAGGGCCTTGTTATCTTTGCTGATATCTTTGTCGTATTTCTTCTTAATCAGCTTAATGAAATAGTCCATCACTCTGTGATCAAAGTCTTCTCCTCCCAAGTGGGTGTCCCCACTGGTAGCAAGAACCTCGAAAACACCATTATCAATAGCCAAGATGCTAACATCAAACGTACCACCACCAAGATCATAGACCAGAATATTCTTCTCTGCTTTCTTGTCTAGCCCATAAGCAATAGCAGCAGCGGTCGGTTCATTTATTATCCGAGCCACATTGAGCCCAGCGATGATGCCTGCATCCTTGGTTGCCTGCCTCTGTGCATCATTGAAATAAGCTTCAAGCAACAAAAAGAAAACCCATTAGACCCAAGATTCACACTGTAACAACCCGCTCCCCAATCATATAAATATTGCTTGCTCAAAGCCCAATGAGTTCTCACAATCGTAAAACACACCTACATGGTTCAAAAAAGCTTATATACCAAGCCCAATAGGCTCACAACTTTAAAACCCATACAATTAAAAAGAGCTTATGCATATATATGGGAAAAAGTTTCTTTTTACTCCTATCTAATCTAGGATATCACATCCACAAATAAGAACAACCTGCTCCCAATTGTGTAGATATTGTCCGAGTCTAATGGGCTTTCACAACTTTAAAACATGTCTACATGATTGATAGAATCTTATACATATTTAGTGCCGTTCAGAGTCTAATGTACTCTTACGACTTTAAAATATATCTACATCATTCAGAAAAGTCTAGACATACATGGGATAAGAAACTTTTTTCTCTGCCTAAGAAACAAGAACTGTAATGTAAAAGAAATTCTACCTGGAACAGTGACGACAGCATCTTTGATTTTCTTTCCCAGATATGCCTCTGCTGTCTCCTTCATTTTCCCCAGTATCATAGCACTGATCTCCTCAGGGCTAAATACTTTAATCTCACCATCTCTGATCGTCACTTGTATATATGGCTTCCCTTCTTTGTTCACTACCTTATAAGGCAAGAACTTTATATCTCTCTGAACCTCCGGATCATCAAACCTTTACAGGAAAATCCAAGCAAAACCCATTACAAATCACACTCCAAAGCATCAAACCCGCGACTAATTTCAATGGAAATGAATTGAAATTCACTTACTTTCTTCCTATAAGCCGCTTAACATCAAAGATGGTGCGTTCTGGATTGAGAGCCGCTTGATTTTTCGCGGCTTCTCCAATCAAACGCTCGGTGTTAGTGAATGAAACCCATGATGGGGTGATTCTGTTGCCTTGATCGTTCGCTATAATCTCTACGTGACCGTTCCGATACACACCCACGCAAGAATAAGTAGTTCCGAGATCGATACCGATAACTGTCCCAAGCTTCTGTGAATTTTCAGCAGCTAATGCTGTTCCAAAAAGAAATTCTGCAGAATGTAAATTTATTAGACAAGGTTTCAAGGATTATCTGCAAATCAAAAGCTCAAAATTTGAAACCCCAATCAAGCAAAGTAACTCTATTAGATTTTCTCTAATGAGAAAGCTATTCAAAATCTTCTTGTACTTTGTTTTCCAATATTTTCTTAGCGAGGAAATAGAGCACATGAAAGCAAATTAAATGAGAAGCGTCCGTATTCTTTCTTGAAGTAAAATAAAAGCTCACAAATCTCTGTTTGGTAGCCAGGAAAAGCAAGGGAAAAATACTAGGAGAGAGCTCAAGTCAGCTGGTCAGCTTGTATGTTAAGCTCAACACAGCGAATATTCCGTTTTCTTGAATCCCAAACAAAAACCCATTCAAAAACTTCCTGATCCCATTTGAATTTTAACTTCCTTTTCCCCAGATTTTGTCAGATATCGAAGGGAGCAACAGAAACCAAAACAAACTAGAAAGAAAAAAAAATGATAGGTTCTGGACAAACAAAGACACCCGATTCATAAAACGCAACAACAAATCAAATCCCTAAACTATGCATCTATCTCTTCACCATGAAAAGTAAGCAAAAAATATAAGAAAATTTCAAATTAGGTAAGAGTAAAGAAGTTCATTTTTCTTCACCTCCAAACAATGAAAACTCTTAAACATTCCATTTTTCTCAGCAACCAAACACACCCATTAACAAGAGCTCAAAATTTTCCTTACCCAAAACAAACAGTTGCAAAATCATCACCGCCCTGTTCTTCACCGCCATAGTTCCTGTGTCTGAGAGCTTTTTCTCTGTCTTTCTATCAAGCGACCACGCCGCTGAGAGGTGTATTTATATAGTTTGTGGGTGAGTACACACTAGAGTGTTCCAAGCAATCACATTTCGCCACGTGTCATAGCGGTTGCTCTGCTGTTCGCGCCTCTAGGTTCTCTCCACGTGAGGCAACCAATGGGAACTTGCCACGGTGGCAGAATGATTGTACTGGGTATCTCCTGAAGGTTCTTGACTCGTCTTCGAAAGGTTATTTTAGGGATTTGGAGAAAAACTGAAGGGGTGGCTGTTGGTGGCATGACATGCATGGACTCACACGACGTCGTTTCCATAAATGATTCCAGTTGAACCCACTATGTACGTATTCGTATTTAGTATTATGATATTAGAGAAATGTTTTCTACCTATAAAATTAAAATAACACTTATATTAAAATTTTCGACCTATTAAAAATACCCAATAATAAACATTTAATTTAAATGTCTTAAAAATTAGGAAAAAATAAGGTTTTTTTTTTAATATTTATCAAAATATTCTCAATTAATTTTTTTTTTTGAAAAGATAACTTTATTTGAATTTTAAAAAGGTAATTTCAATATTTAAATTGGCATAGTCTCTTTAAAAGATAAAAACAAATTTCAATTGATTTTTTCTTAATTAGTTTATTTGGAAATATTTTTTGAATTATCTTATTTTTTAAAAATCCTATACATATACTTGAAATTGAATTTTCAAACATACTAAGAATTCGTTGAGTTGTAATACTTGGAAATGCTTTCTTACAAAAATGAGACGTTTGATAAATTTTAAAAATTTTAGAAAGTCTTTTGAAGTGATTCCTGTATGTAACTTAAAAATTACGTTTTTATTATATAATACATTACTAAAAAACATTATCAAAACATATTTTTAATTTATATTCAAATATTAAATAATTTTTTAAAAACTGTTTTATGATATTTTGTAAAAAAAAAATATATGTTTTAAAACCCAAATTGTTTTTAATTTATTTTAAATATTTTTAAAATAAATTTTATATCTAATATTTTATTTTTAATATGTTTGTAAAATCATTTCTTAAAATTATCACAAAGTAAAAACAATAAAAAAATAACTATAAGACGTTTTTTAAAAGTGCATAAATTTCTATTTTTAAGAATAAAAATAAAAAATAATTATTTATTGTCAAATATGTTTTCTTGGTTTTTGGTTTTGGATAATAAAAAATTATTTTCGAAAATAGTTACTAAGACCTATCAATTTGACAAAAAAGATTAAGTTGTAAAGAGTAAATAAAAATAATGTTAAATTAATAAAAAATCCCACATGGAAAATATCATTATTTTTTTGTAGTCAATTAATTGTAACTAAATACTATTCATGAAAATTAATAATAATTTTGGCATTTTTGGAGTCATATCAAAATCTTTGATCACAGTCATATTTGTATATTGCTGCACTTAGCAAGTGAAAAGTTTGGATTATTAAAAAGGCCAATTAAAGATGTTACACCTGATTGTTATTACAAATCCTTGATTGAAGAAATCCACTCTACACATTCCAAAAATTCTACACAATATCAGAAAAAAAAAAAGAAGAAGAAGAAGAAGTTAAACACAGATCTCTGATGGTTTCTTATGAACATGCCCAGAAATCTAAAATTATTTAAAAAAAAAAAAAAAATCTATCTGAATGGGGACAGAGGATTTGGAGATCTTGGGATTTTGGCGCTTCTAAGCTCTTTACAGATATGGTCCAGCATACCCAGAAAGTCTCTGACAATCACAAAAATCCTAAGTGGATTAGCTTCATCCTTGCTCACATCTCCATGGAAATACTCTGTGATTTCTCTAACTTGTAACAGGACTCTATTTTCATCTTCCTGCAACTCCTTCAGATTCTTTTCTGCATGACCCAGAAATGATTTCATGGAACCCACAAAGTTTCTGCTTCTCTGGTCATTACCCAAGTCATTGTTTACCAGACTCTGCAGCTTTCTCTTTCCATCCGAGAGGTTTGAGACTGAGCTTGCAAGAACATCCATGTCCACTGTGGCTGTCTTCTTCACATTGCAGAGCTCAGTGCTGAGCCCTGAGACAAGGTCTAGGCCCATTCTTCTGTACCCTTCTTCTCTTTCTTCAACAGTCTTGTTCTTTGTTTTCAGATTGATCTTCCCTATGATGCTCTCTGAAGCTTTGATTCCTTCTGTCCGGATCATTTCTTGGACCACAAAGTGGAGTAAGGTGGTTTTTCCATCTGTTCCTTTCACATCAGAAAGCTTAAGAAGGGCGTCCAGCTTGAATGCTCTTGCCCCTCCTCTGATTGTCCCTACATTCATCCTGTTCCCGGTTTTCAGCACAGCTTCAAGCAGTTTCAGGAAGAGCCTGCTTGACCTCAGCTCCTTGCAGGCCTCCTGACCAACCAGAAGAATGAGATTGTTTCTGGGAAAAGAGAAAAATGGTGTACACCAGGGTGGCAGGTCTTGCGTCCAAGTCGTGTTATAATAATCGAGTTAAAAACATAAAAGTCAAATACTACCTAATTAATAGACCGGTAACATGTCCTTTAACATTTAATTCAGATAATAATTAAGCTCTTATATTTAATAATTACGATTAAATCTTGTATAAGACTATGATGGTGTTTGACACTGATATTAGAAAAAGTTTATACCATTTTTAACCCTTGAATGGTAAAAATTTGCAAGTGTTCAAAAAATTATAAGTGCTCTCTAGACTCGTTATCAAATGGGTTCTATATTATTAATATCTTAACTAAATATATTTATGACTAAATTAAACTATCTATTTAAAAACAAATATAAGCAACGGGATTATCAAACGGTGACTCCATATCAATTCGTGTTATGTAAGTTTGACTCAAAAATTATATATTTGTTACAGGTTATGTAAGTGAACATGAATTGGTTTAAGCCGTGTTGATGAATGATATCAAACTTCGCCACCCATATCTTAATAAGGTAAAATTGTTGGGTAGGTGATTACCTCTAACATTGAGAAGGACTTTCTGAGATGAACCACTTCATCTTCAAATGTTTCTTTGTAGAGCATGGCTTCAATCCTCAGAAAGGCAAATGGGATATCCAGCATTGCCTTAACAAACCTCTCTGCTGAGCCCAGTTCATTGATGTCTCCATTGTAGCTTGAGAGCTTAGCCTCCTCTTCATCAGTGGGCACCATCTTGGCCAATGCCTCTAGTTGTTGTAAGCACAGACCGTCCCCTGCTTGTTTGAAGATTTTCCACAATCAAATTAAGATGAATAAAAGCCTTGATTCTAAAGAGGTTTGGAGGCGTTTTACCTTGTTGTAATGCATCACATACTTGTCCAGCAGTGGCATTCAAGGCTTTTGAGAGTATGGTTATATTCTGTAGTCTCTTGGGCTCAAGAACATGCTTGCTTGGAGAAGGGCTCTTGCTCTTTGCCTCATCATTCTTCATTGTAGTTTGCAGATTGTACCCGAAAAGTGATTCGATCATTTTCTCATCCAGTCTGTTCCACATCCTCATATCATCATTCAAGGTCAAGCAGACAGAAATGGAAGATTTGATCAAGAAAAGAGGGTGTAACTTACTCGAATGAACTCGATCTCAGCTTGTCCCACACTGTGGAACGGTTTGGCGCAGCTCTGACTTTGTCCCAGTGCAATGGCTTCAACTTTGGCAGGGGAGCTCCATCTTTTCCCAGAGGGATAAATTGAGAGAGTTGAGATGGAGGAGGCGGCGGGGTTTTGAGGGAATTACTATTTACTCTCAGAAATGGAGGCGGGCAAGGCGGCGGAGGGATGCCTCCTGGAGGTGGTGGAGGATTGGGAGGTTTATGAGATGGAGGCTGCAAGTCCCTTTGTGGGGTTTGGTTTGATCCTGAAGAAGAGTCTGAGTTCCTAGGAGACGAAAAATTCGCCAATGTATAAGAACACGAAGCTTTAGATGAAAGCTGGGTTGTGCTAAAAGAAGAAGGAGATGGTGAAAACTGTGGAGGCCGTGGTGGTGGCGGTGGCGGTGGAGGTGGTGGTGGGAGATCTTTCTGACATGATTTTGAAGAACATGAAGCTTCCTGTTTCGGGTTTTTAGTGGAAATGGGAGGAGGAAATGACCCAATATTTGGAGCTGGGGCTGGAATGAGATCTGGGGTTGCTGGTGGAATAGGCAAGTTAGAAGAAGATGGCAGAGAAGGCTGAATCTTATACACATTTGGGGAGAAAACTTCAGCTGCATCCCTAAAACTACCAGCTGAAGCATTGGAAAGCCTCACATTGGATGAATGTGACTCACAGAAAGAGTGAAAAGATTCATCATCATCATCATCTGAAAAATGAGCTTCAATTGAAACAAATTTTTTCCTACAAGAAGAGCCACCCCCATTGGAATGATCATCCCCTGACTCTGCATCCCCATGCACCGACACAATTCCCTCACCCGACGCATAGCTAACATGACCAGATTCTGATTTTCTCAGTTGTCGGTGGCCCAGTCCTTCGCTCTCAAGCAATGTAGGACTAATTGAGTTCTGATTTGTTGTTGATATGTTTGGAGTTTGGGAACTTTGTTTAAGGCAAGTACCTTGTGGCTCTAAACTTGATTCTATAGAGTCAAGATAAAAGAGGTCTAGGCCAGGATTGATGCTCACCTTGCTTGCTGTTCCATTATTTGATCTGCCTCTGCTTCCTTTCTCTTTGCCGTGGATCGTGACAGTTCTTGCAGATCTCTTCCTGGGTTTTCTGAATTTTAGGCAGAACCAGATGAAACCCAGAACACAGATTACAGATGTGGCTCCAGTAGATACAAGAACTGCTACTATAATTTTTTTTACTCTACCTTTACCTCTGCTCTCTCTGTGAGCCCCGTGGGCTGGTGGGATCTGTTTGGGGTGATGGGGAGGATGGGAATGTGCATGGAGAGGCGGTGCAGGGACCGGAGCCGGTGCTTCAGCCTCATCTTCAAGGGAGGGTGATGGAGAAGGGGATGGGGAACAATTTTCAAGTTCACCATTATATCGGGTTCTTCTGGCTTTGAAGCTCTTTAGTCCAAGCAGAACTCTGAACTTTTCCAATATCAGAGGCTCCTTTTCTGCATTATCATCCTCACCAGAGACCTTTTCAATCTGTTCTTTACCATCTGTGGTGTTGTCCTCAATGAAATGCAGGCTTTTTAGGTCATCAACAGCATTGAAATAATTCTCTTCTGCATTCAATACAGCAGCAGAAGAAACAGCAGGAATCAAAATGTGGGCACTTTGGAATGAAATGAGAATGGATATGATGATGGAGATCATGTGGAGAATCTTCAACCCAGAACCCATGCTGTTCAGCCAAATCATCAAAAGATCATTCCAAATTTCGGCCTATAAATCTGGCTCCTCTTTTTTTCTTTTCCTTCATTTTCTATAGAAAATAATGAGTTTTTGTGTGGTTGGAAATGGGAAGGATGTGTAGTGAAGAAGATCTGAGAGGAGAGAGAGCCTTTAATGCTACTCCAAGGAACCCCTGAACATGGCAGTTGTGGTTGTACTGGGCCTTCTTTACTTCTTCCGCTGAAGCATTCTTATCTCTTCTCACCCTCCATAAATTCTCCCTGCAGACACTGTTAATATCCACTCTGAACCTGTCTTTTCCTTTGAAGCCTTTTTACTTACACCTTGCCTTCTGTTTTAGAGCCAACCCCACTGTATTTTTTCCTTCGCCTCATCATTTTCTTCTGTTTAGTTACAATCCCAGAGCCCCAAAACCCCAGTTTGACAAGCTTAAGGGCCATGGGATTTGCAGTTGAATCCAGATTTTAGCAGCTAAAATCTCAACAAACAATGAAAAAGTTTGTATGTGGGGTACAGCTTCTGGTTGGACTTTGCCTACCTCTAAGGAGGGTGATAGTGTAAGTTTCCTCCAACCCCCACATTATTAAAGGATGAGAGAGAGATGGACATGGTCCAACACTTAAAAATGTGGCCATCACTTTCTCATGTGATCTCCCACCGAGAAACCAAAAGCAACATTTGAGAAAGAAAAACAAGATTTTTGATGCTGAATTAGAGGCTACCATGCTACATGTTTTTGTCTCTTTTCCACACACTTTGTGGCTTCATTTTCCGAGTGGTTATTGTTTGGTTTCTTTTAGGTTCACATTCCATCCATGGTTTGGTGGGGTTGTAAGTTTGATTTTCTTTGTTTTGTGTCTCACCTAACGGAGAAGGATCCACACCAACACCATAATCTCCATATCATTGTGGACAATTGGCTTGGTTTACGTTGACTAAGTAATTCTTGCCATGAACTAGCACACTTTCTTCCAAGGTGTGAGGGCACATTTAATACCTATACTTTTGAATTGGGAAAAATGCTACGATTACCGAAAAGGTACTATATCTAAAAGGTTCTTTTTATATAGAATTTATTACTACTTTTTTATTTTTCAAACAAAAATTAAGAAGTGTGTATAAACCGACACCAAACAATTTTTTTTTAAGTATTTTAATGAAAACATTACTAATAAAAGTACTATACAATCTTGGTATATGCTAAAACATGCTATTCAGTGTCACGGCCTCACCCTCCACCCGATATTATCAGGTTCAAGGTTATAGTGGTGCACATACGACCCACTAGCCGATCCTAGTTTTGCTTCTTTATTCAATGTCATAGCCTTACTCTCCATCCGATATTATTGGGTTCAAGGCTGTAGTGGTACACACACAACCCATTAGCCAATCCCGATTTTACTTTTTTATTAAATCTATGTCCTCAAGAAAAAGCACCAACGGTGTATTGTAATTATTGTAAAAGCCCTCCATATATAGCTCTTTTTTCTTCATCCACGGGTAATATGAGATACTTACTACATTTAATCTCAAAGATTTGATATCATTAATAAATAAGATCATTATATATGCATTCATAGTTGATCATTTTGGACTAATACCTTAAGCTATAAACCTTAATTTTAAGATAATTATCATAAAAAATAATTTTATTATAGTCAACAAACACAATAGATGTAAAGAAATAGTGGACATATATCCTATCTAATATTTCATTTATACACATGTCATTAGAATCCATAAGGCATAACTTTTAATTAAAAATTTAAAATGCCCCTTCAAAGAAAGTTATGATTTCAAATCTTTTGTCAAGGTTTCCTACTTCACGGAGGTTCATTTTAGGCTATGTTTGGTTCCTAGAAAATTTGAAGGAAAATGTAAGGGAAAGAAAATACAAAGGAAAAGCAAAAGGAAAGAAAAAGTGAAGGAAAATAAAAAAATAGATTAAAAATTACTAATTTATTTTTTTTGTTACTTCAAACTCATTTTATTTATTTTAACTCATCAATATAAATATTAAATAATTTAAAAATACATAAGTTTTTAATTAGTTTTAATCATATTTGATTTTCTTTTATATTTTTTATAGGACAACCAAACATAAAAAAATCATTTTCCTTTACATTTTTTTTCTTTCCTTGGCTATGTTTGGTTCCCAGAAAATTTGAAGGAAAATGCAAGGGAAAGAAAATACAAAGGAAAAGCAAAAGGAAAGAAAAAGTGAAGGAAAATAAAAAAATAGATTAAAAGTTAATAAATTATTTTTTTTTGTTACTTCTAACTCATTTTATTTATTTTAACTCATCAATATAAAGATTAAATAATTTTAAAATACATAAGTTTTTAATTAATTTTAATCATATTTGATTTTCTTTTATGTTTTTCATAGGAAAACCAAACATAAAAAAATCATTTTCTTTTGCATTTTTTTTCTTTCCTTAGTATTTTCTGGGAACCAAACATAACCTTAATGTCTCAAATCTCCCCTTTTTGTTTTTAGGTAGTTTCCAATGTGACCAAATTTACCAAAAAAGCCTTTGTCCAATAGTTTCAAAATCTCCATTTTTAGAAACTTATTTCAACCTTTTTTTCTTCCTCTCTGAGGTGATTACAAGCATTTCCTATCCATTGAAAGTACTTGTAAAATTGAGATTTGGAAAATTTTGTTAAAATCACTTTAAATTTTTTTATTTTGAAAAATAAAAAATAGTATTAATTTTTTATAAAATATAATAAGTCTTACTTAAAATTTATGAACTTATTTTATATTCTTAAAAATTATTTTTAAAACTTTGAGAAAGTAACAATTTTTTTATACTTAATTTTTTTTAAATAATTTTGAAAAATCATTATCTTTTTAAGGTAGGTAAAGTTTGTGTATCTTATGTAAAAATTAATATTATTTTTCGTTTTTAAAAACAAAAAATAAAAAGTATATTCAAACAACATAGTGTTACTCACAAAATATTATAAATTAAAAATATTTTAACCACAATTATTCTAAATATAATCGAGTGGTAAAAATAGATCCCTATCCAATAGGATACAATTGCTACAAAGTACATTTAACGTAAACAGTGCCCAAAATCCGACTTATAGTCAACAAATTAGTCTTATGTCCTCTAAGTTGCAAAACGTTTTAATAAAAAAAAGTTCTTGTGCAATTCATGCGTTTATGTTTTTATGACTAAAAATTGTTTTTTGATTTCCATTTCAAATTGTTCTTTAAACTTTTTATCAATACAAGGTGATTGTAACACGATATATGAGATTTTTGCTTCGACATTAGATAAAAATAGAGGCAACAAAGCCACCCTACTTACTCCCCAAATCATGTTATTGGATTAGTCGGCGCCACAAGATAAATTAGTCTCAACTTTTTTAAAAAATTAATGTATCAAAAGTAAATCTAAACAAGCCTAATTAAATATCAATTTTTTCATCTTTGTTTATAGATATAGTTAAATACAAGAATGATTTAGGTGGTGTTTATTTTTTTACTTAATTCTAAATAGAACCTTAATACTTAATAGTATTAAATATTAGGTTGTTTGTTTTTATAGTATTTTATTTCTATTAAGTATTAAAAAGTAAAAAAAAAAAACAATATGTTATTTTTTTTATTTAGAAAAAATTATATATTTTAGTTTTTTCTATTTAATAAAAATTTTATAATAAGTGATGAAAAAGTATAAAAATAAACAATCTAAATTTTAAAACTAAATTGATTTAAGGAAAAAGCAAAAAAAAAACAAACACCGCCCTAGTTAAAGCCCATATGAGGATGAATTGGTAGTATAGAATTTCCGGTGGAACTTAATTTCAATGCTGTACTTGGTTGTAGAGCAGTGTGACTACAGAATTGAATGATGAAGATTCAACAATACACTGTTCAAAATTCTCATTGCTTGTTATTCTACTTTTCACTGAAGGGCTATAATGAATTTTGTTCACTTGTGAAGTACATTTTCACTTTAAGCCCTTAACATCAAATCTTCAGATCTGCATCTCTTATTCATTCAATGCAGTTAGATTTATTTATTTATTTATTTATTATTAGTAGGACATCAAAAGAAACTATTTGAAATATAAACTTTATAAGCTATACTTGAGATAGTGATCGTGTTTTGATTGATTTAAATAAATCAAAATATTTGGTTATTTCAATTTAGTTAAAAATAATCGTTGATATTGATCAATATAATTAAATTAAACTTATTGATAACAAAATCATTTCACTTATATTAGTTGATATCAGTTATATTGGTTGATATCAATGAGTTACTTTTAATTGAATAAAAAAATATTAAATATTTTGATTTTTTTATTTTACCAAAAAATAAATATCACTTATAGTCATGGGCTAAGGATATCCACAAAAATTTTGATTAAATTTTAGTATTTTGAAATCTTTTAAAAAATAAAAATTAGCAAAATTAGTATTTAAAAGTTTAAAATGAAATTTTAGGAAATACCTTGACTAATATTGAGAAATTTTGTAATTTTCTTTTTGTAGGATAAAGTGTAGTGATGTTGGGAATTTTGATTAATTATGAGAGACATTAGAAGAACAATATTTTTTTCTCTAAATAATTATAAAAAAAGATTGAGATTTTAAATGTGTTTGTAAAATTAATTATTATAAGACTCATTTAAATTTGAATTTTCGGGTTTTTTTTTAAACTTGGGTTGGATTTTTTTATTTTTAAAATTATTCTTAACACCTTGAAAATAAAAATTATTAAATAAAAATATAAAAAATTATCAAATGAGAATATTTAATACTTTGGTTGGTTTGGGGATTATATGCTTGTAGCAGGTATTAATGGATCAATAACTGAGTCTAATTGCTCTCATCTGTTCTGGGCCCACTCCAATTATTAAAGTGAATCCAGCCCCACCCAATTACTGATTGGGCCCAAAATCTTAAAACCATGGCTATTAAACTCCTAAGTGGGCCCAATCTTGAAGGGGCCCATTAAAATATTTGGTCCTGATTTGATCAGAAAAAAAAAAAGGGCCTATGCTTCAATAGCATCAGCCTCCATGTTCATGACTCATGACCCACACCAAATTTTGAGAAAGGACATGGGCCATGCAAGCCTAAGTAGGAGTGGACACAACGGACCCGGGCCAGGCCCAAAATAGTTTCAGATAAGGTTAAAGCCCAAAAATGCATGCTCTTTTTACGAAAAAGCCCAAATAAACTTTTATAGTAGTTTTAACTGCTTAAAAGTCAATTATTTTCTATCAAATATCAAATATTGTAAGGTAATGGACGTAATTTTCTTGTCCTATGCCTTTCAAAAGACTATGTTTGGTTCTAAAAAAGTAATAAGGAAAGAAAACAAAATATTAAGAAAAATGATTTTCTCATATTTGATTGTCCGAAAAATAATATATGATTAAGATTAATTAGATATTTATGTATTTTTAAATTATTTAATCTTTATATCGAATAATGAAAAAAAATAATATGAACTTAAAGTAGCATATAAAAATAATTTATTGATTTTAAATTTATTTTTATTTTTGTTTTTGCTTTTTCTTTCCTTCTACTTTTCATTTTTATATTATTTCCCTCACATTTTCCCTTACACTTTTTAGGAACCAAACATAGTCTTAATGTTTATACACAATGGAAAATAAGTGAAATGAATTTGAAAAAAAATGTAAAAATAATTTATTGACTTTAAATTTATTTTCCATTTTATTTCGTTTTTTCTTTTTGTCCACTCTTTCTCTCTATTTTATTTCTCTCACATTTCCTTCAAATTTTATAAGAACAAAAAATAACTATAAGATTTTTTAGAGGAATTTCTTAGAAAAACATGAACCTCATATTTTTCTTTTTAATTTGTAATTCTAAAATATAAAAAACAACTTTCTAAAATTAGAATCAAATGTACCCTAAATCATTTTTTGTATGATTGAAGCAACATTTTACAAAATTATTGATCATGAACCTTGAAAAAAAAAATCAATACACTTACTAATGACACGTATGTGCCTTTGAATTTAGCAAGTAGTCCTAAATTTCTAATCTTATAGTAAATCATTTCATCTTAAATGTTATTTTGAATTATTTCATCCCGTTCTTTTATACTATGTTTGGTTTTAACTAAATATTAAGAATTTTTTTCCACATTTGGTTTTATTATAAAAATATTTTAAAAAATCAAATATACTTAAAATTAGTTAAAAATTTATACAATTTTCAAATTATATAATATTTATTTAAAAATTAAATTAAATCAAATGATTTTAAACCAAGATATAAAAATAATTAATTAATTTTAAACTTTTTTTTTTCTTCATTTCTTCTTTTTTCTCGAGTTTTGAAAAATCAAACATAACTTTAAATTTTAAAATTTTTATGTAAATCAATTCAACTGGTAGGATTTGTTTTCTTTCATTTCAACCGCTAAATCAACATCACATAATTTAAAAAAAAAATTAGATGATAGATCTTTGAACGCGACCCTATGTTTAGTTATTGGAAAATTCCAAAGAAAACAAAAATAAATAAATAAATAAACATCAAATTATAATTTATTTTACATATTTCTTCAACTTTCATTGATTAAATTATTTATATATATACGTTTATTTATTGATGCTTTCTTGAAACCAAACATATTATAAAAGAAAAAGAATTTAAAAGATTTATGGTTTTAAATTTATCAATAATTTGCAGCTTTTTTATGGATGTAGTTGCCATGAGAATCTTCAAGAACCATAACCCACCTGGGTGTGGAAACAATGAAGATATATACACACGAGTCCATAGAAAGCAGATGATTGGACCGCAAAGGGAAGGTTTGAACAAAACTGATTAGTCCAAGCCACCCTTCATTGCATAATACACCCCTTCCACGTGGACGGCTGTGATGCCCCAGCCCCACAATCATCCCATGGGTGCACAACCCCTTGAGAAAAAAGCCAAAAAGGTAGTGGGACCAGGGAGGCTTTAGATCTAGATGGTCAACAATACAGCAGAATCCAGTGGGCGAGAGACAGCTCTTTCACTATTTATAATCTGCAGTATTAGGTGAGGGTACCGGTACCCTAATATTCCTCTGGGGTGTTCCCTAGATAAGGACATTTTGAACCAGGTTCATGCATCTTTATTCAAAATTTTATTGATTTGTATTTTTTTTGTCATTTTTTGACTTGGATTTTAGTGGGTATTTTTGGATTATAATAAATGGGTTGAAATTGTATACTTGTAAGAGTTGAATAATGTAATTTATTATTTAATTATTTAATTATTTTCTAGATGGGGTTGTTTTCATTCTCACAAGTCTAAATTTGTTTGAAATTTACATAAAAATAAATATTTCATATTTTATATTAATATATAAAAATAAAGTGGTAACATCGAAAACATTAAGATATGATAAAAAAAAATCATTATCAATAAATAATTATCACAGAGTCAAGATATTCGATGACAGTTAATAGTTATTTATATATCTCAATAAAATGGTATAATTAAAAGAAAAAAATGCAATAATTATGAAAATAGCAAGAAGTGTGTTGAAATTGAAGTCATTTTTTAAAGTTTTCTAAACAAAATCGATCATATATAATATATACTAATTTTGTTGAATAAGCGTTATTAAAATAGTTTTTGAAAGAACATGTTTAGAAGCATTGAGTGTATATAAGTCAAATGTTTCTTTTTCGGGAGTTTTTGAATATGAATTAATATAATACATATTCCTAGATACAATAAAAGCATGGAAAAAAAATTGATAATAAAAACATGAAGTTAGTTTTTGTTGTCTATGGTGATGTGACTAAAGGTTATTAGCGGGATGATGATGATGATGATGGTGGTGGTGATGATGATGAAATACATGAAATGAATTTTTGTTGGCTATAGTGATACGACTAAATATTATTAACGTGATGATGATGATAAACTTAATTGTGATTATGATGATGATAAACTTGATTGTGAGTGTAGGTGTTCAATTGTTAGAGGATCAAAGTTGAATAAGGACTCAAAAATAAAGTAAGGAAACAAAGAGGTTTAATCAAAGAATAATTTGTTAAAAATAATAAATATCATCGATTTTTCTATTTCAAACACATCTTCTCTTACTCAACCCTAAGAGTTTGAATCACAATGACACTTAAAATGTTCTTTGAATTGAGGTTCAACAAGTAGACGGTAATATATTCATCTTACAAAGAAAGTATCTGATAAACATTCTAAAACAATTTAAGATGAAAACATCAAAACCATATTAGTTACACATGCAAGCAATAAAATGAATTTTAAGGTATATAAATATTGTATTTATATAATATAGACACCCACTTACACAGAAGCAAACAAGAGCATTCCTAATATTATCAAAGAAATAATCGAGATGACAATGAGGTGGGTTTAGGACGAAACACTCATATCTCAATCCTATCCTAATTATTTAAACATATTCTCATAATCGTCTCACAAAAAAAAAAAAAAAAGAATAACTATAATTTATTTCAATTATATACATTTAAATAAATAAAAATATTTTTTTATTAATTGTACGTCTAAACAAAGTGGAGTAGGTAATACCTAAACTTACCTCAATCGAGTTTAAAACCTAAACCTACTTAAACTTATGTGAACGCATTTATCATTTTTCCAAACTTGTTCCATCAAAAGTGGGATAAACATCCCAAAAAATCAACTCACTGTCATTCCTAATTATGATTGTAAAGTTGAATGTATGCCAGTGACTTTCATGACATGTTAAAGTAATTTGACTTTATAGGATATTTAATGATTTGAAGTATAGACAAAAATGTTTTCTAAATATTAAATATGGTAATAAATCTAAGTATCACATTCATAAATTTTAAATCAATAATTTAAATATAATATAATTTAAAATTAATTTAAATTATTAAATAATAAGTATTAAATTTTACTAAATATTCCTTTAATTATGGTTAAATTATCATAAATATAAGATTGTTTTGTTTTTGTTTTCATTTTTATTTATTTTTTATGTCTAAAGGGTGTATTGCTTGTGAATTAGATTTTAAATTCCAATAAATATATTACCATTATTTAGTTTAATATATCACTGTCATTTAGCTTTTTAATTATGGCTCTTTCCCTTGAGTAATGTGTTTGGAAAAATTTTCAGCCTCATGGATAACTTACTGAGTATAAATAAATATATCATTGAAGCATTATCATAATGACAAAATTCTACATTTTCATAATTGCCATTCAATTTCCTTGTTAATGATTTAAAATTATTATTTTTAAAATTAAGTTATTAAAAAAATTAATACCTCAAATTTTAAAATTTCTGAAAATAAATCTTAAAGACATAAAATAAGTTTATAGTGTTTTTATTTTTTATATAAAAAATTTATTAATACATTTTTAAAAAATAAAAACAAAAATAAAGTATATCCAGACCCAACAATTAGAAAATTATTTTTTCATATGATTCAACAATTAAAAAAATAATTTTTTCTTAATACTATTTTGATTCAATGTTTATTGAAAAGTACTATAAACTAAGCGATATCATTTATATGATTCGAGTTTTATTATTTTGTAAATATCTTATATATAATTTCAATATTTTATACCTTAATTTTATTTATTTATATTTTCTTTGATAGTAGTACCCTTCTTAAATAAGAGAGACATCCAAATTCACTGTTCAAAAATAGTAGACTTTGAATGATTCTTATTAAACCGTTGTTGTTCAAAGCAGTTTTTTTTTTTTTTGTTGTGAACACGTTTTCTCAGGAAACAAGCAGGGTCTTTCCTTTTCTATCAATAGTCAAACCACAGAGAGAGAGAGAGAGAGAGAGAGAGAGAGAGAGAGAGAGAGAGAGATGGATGCAAGCTCAAGTTGACGAGAGATAGATGTCAGCTGAAGTTGATTTCTTCCATTTTGTTGTGCAAGAGAAACACCCAAACTCCAAGTGTCAGCGTTTTCAAAGATTGCCGCCAAAATTGACTGGTTTTTAATGAAATCAGGTGGCCAAAATATTGGAATCTCTCAACCCTAAATGACCCAAATTGGACTATTTCATGTCAGTACGTCACCATCTCACAAAGGGTTGCATCATGATTGATTCTCTTTCTGGTTTTTTATTTTTATTTATTTTTTAAATATGAAAATCGTTTGATTTTGAATGGAATTACCCATCATTATCTTCATCATCATATTTAATAGACGTGAGAGTTACTGATTTATGATACAATTATTTTCTAAATGTGATTGATATTTACTTATCATTTTTTTTCTAAAATTTAAATAAATATAAAAGTTATTAGACTTTTCATATGATAAACGTGAATAATGTTTATTTCATACTTTTTTATCAACACTTTCTTAGAACAAAAAGAAAAAGGAAATGTATGTTTGGAAACTTTAAGACCCTTTTCACGTAAAGCACGCTTGAAAAGAAATAAAAGAGAAAAAATGATAAGAAAATATATGAATTCTTTTTATAAAAAAACTATATTGTTTTTCTTTTATAATTTTTACCTAAAATTAGAATTTAAAATTATGAAAAATTTAAAATAACTTTTCTTAAAGAATTTGAGGGTTTGTTTAAAGACTATTTTTAAAAACTAATTCTTAAAATAAGACACTGTTTGCTTAAATTATTTTCATTTTCATCAACTTGGTTAATTATTTAACTTTTTCAACTATAAATCTAACCACCATAAGTTTGATACTATTTATAGAAGAAAGGTTCCAAATGGGAGGCGGTCAAACGACTAGAAACAAAGAAACCAAAAAGTCAAATGTGAACATGACAAAAGACAAATTCTAAGTTAATCAAACTACAACATGGTGCCAACATATGGGTGTAAATTTACTTAATTGAGGTCTTATCTACATAATTAATTATCATATTCCTAATAGCGCCGGGAAATTTTTACTAAATAGACCATTATGCATATATCATAAGTAAATCCTAATTATATGGTCAATGTCGGTGATCGATAGAGATTATGAATAGAAACCATATAATAAAATTATCCACTAGTCAATTATTAATTTTTTTAACTATATTATAAAATATACGCACATGAGGACCAAATAGTTGCTTAACCTAAAATTCTCGTTGCAGTGGAGGCACAACTAATGCATTACAAAAAAAATTGTAATTTTAATAACCGTTTAGTATGGGTAGGTGAGAAAATTTGATTTTAGAGGTAGTATGAAGATGTAAAAGGTGGACTTTAATGGATATTATTTAATTTTACTTAGTGTTGTTAGTAAGTTAATATGAACATAGCTTTTAGTCTACCAAACACACTAAAGTTAATTAAATAATATTTTTGGGTTGGAAATTATTGAACTTAAAAGATGGGAATATGGGTCCAAGGGAGCACTTTCATTTAAAGCAACTACGTATTACTTTAATAGTACCATAAACTAGGGTTTTGAAAGGGACAAGAATAGAATAATAGAGGCAAATGAGACAATTATTAACCTTTTTTTTAGGTTTTTTTATAGTAATAGGACCATAACCTTTGGATGATGAATATAAAATGACTAAGTTGAACATGGAAGCAACATTGAAATATAGAATCTTAAAGCTATAATTTGTTTTCTTTTCATAATATATTCTAATGTCGATCTTAGTTATAGATTAGTAGGTTAATCCAACAAATCTTGTCTGCACAATGGAAAAGGCCATTGATTTATCTCTTTATTGAATCAAATTGGCCAAAGGTGTGCTTTCATGAACTCATGCTAAAGTTTTAATTAATTTCAACCATTTTTTTTCTTTTTTCATTTTGTTTATAACTAAAAAACCTTTCATGGCTAAGCCCCTCGAAGTATTGGTCGCTTTACAACAATTAGTATCAAGTAAATTCAGGGTATCATTAGTAACGAAATTTGAACTAAGGACCATGTGTCACTTATTAGAACCATATTTCATAATGTCTGTCTTGACCAATTGGATTATCTTAATGAGTAATCAATTCTTACCAATATACACGTTAGGAAATTAAGAATATAAATCCAATACACCAGACAAGATGTCCAAATAAGAACATCCATGCCCAAGCCAATAAACTAATAGAAAAAATATAAATGAAAGTAAGAATAATATCACGGAATTTCTAGTTCAAAATTTGGAAGTTAATTTCTGTCCCTTATATGTTTGAAAAAATTTTAAGAATCGAAAAAGATAAAACTTTAGTACTAGGCGTAGTGTCGTAGAATTTTTTTTTTATATCGTAATGTATAAAAAAGAAAAGGATGATCCTTAAAGTTTGATAAAAGTGAAAAAGATGAGAACCAAAAATTTATTTATTTTGGCAACTGGATAACACCTTGGTCATGGAAGCAGCTTTAGAATCTAAAAGTATCCAAACAAAAGGTGTTTGCAAAAGTTGTTTCCTTTTCAATTGTGGCTCTCATTGGTACACATAATATTTTATGTTTTATTAAATTTAAAGAAAATTTTATTTAAAAATTATAATATTATTATAATATTTTTAAAATAAATAATAATAATAATAATTGTATAAGATATAAGAACTTTTATATACTTGTATCAAAGAAGTAAAAAATTTAGGGTATGAAAAGAAAATTTTCATCTCAATTTTTTTTAATTTTTTTAAAAATAATTTTTAAAGATGTAAGATAAGTTTATATTTTTTATATAAAAAATTATTTTTAAAAAATAAAATATTTACTCATTAACAAAGTCATTATCTGACATACACCTTTGTGTTGTCACAAAATAGTAAAATGGTATTAATTTATGAAAGAAAAAGGTGCTAAAATAGGATAAAATATGATCTATCTTTAATGCTTTGTGCTTATTGATGGTGTGAAAAACATTTCCCTCTTGACATGATTGCATACACTACAAAGAATTGTTATTTGAGGAATTTAATATATTTTTAAATTTTAATGGAGAATATTATATGTCATCACTTGTTAATTTTATTATTATTATAATTATTAGCAAAATAAAAAGAAATAAGAGTTGGTGGTGGTCCTAATCTATCTCAATCAACTTTTCTATCTTTGCGATCCAATAATACAAGAGGGGTACCCTAACCAAAGGATTAAGTTAGCCATATGGAGTGAAAGACCTCCTTCCTTCGAATGGGAGAGCTTTTTTTTTTTTTTTTTTTTTTTTAGTGGAAATGAAGAAGATTCCCTTAGTCTTTTTGTATTGAATGATTGTCTCGATCTCGATTCATCCTTGTTTAATCCACATTATCATCATGTAAATAAATAAATAAAAAATCATATCTTTAAGAAAAAAAATATTATATCTAGTGAGTGTTCAGAATTCTATAATGTTCATTGTATCATGTTCACTATCAACATGATTAATTATCTTATTCACAACATGTTTGGATTTGTTATTTAAACGGGATATGCCTGGATGGTAAGGGTGATGAAGTTTAACATGATTCGTAAATATGACACGAACTCAACCCACTTTTCGTGAGTTTAGATTGAGTATAAATGGGTTTAAGTTAAATTCGTATTAACCTATATAATTCGTTTAATAAATAAATAATTTTTTAGTTAATCTGAATTATACAAATTCAACTTGGATTGATTCACCTAATAATTTCACTATTAACTTAATTATATTTTTAAGCTATTTAATCCGTATTTGAATTATTTTAAATTTATTTTTGAATAAATAAATTAATTGAGTAATAAACATATTTAATTAAGACATTAATCATATGGACATGTATAAGACCTAGTTTAACTTGATTATTAAATGGGTTACATGATGTATTACTTGTTTTGATAATTATGTACGATTTAGGTTTATGTTTTTTTACATGATTATTATTCGTGTTGGGCTTGGGTTGAATTATGTAATAAAATACTTAAACTTTGATATAAGTTGAATACGACCCATCAACATAAATTGTCACCCCTATAAGATGGTAAAATTTTACAATCATCAATCATGTGTTAAGAATATTTCCTTTTTAAGTTTTAATTTTAAAAATTAAAAATAATAATATCTTTTATATAAGAAGCAAAAAAACTCTTATAAGTTTATATAGAAAAAAATAATATTTTCAAAAATTATTTAAAATTTTGAGGTATAAGAAAATGTTATTATCTCAAATTAAAGCTTATATAATGTTATATTTTTTTAAATAGAATTTATTTCCACTTTTAAAATTTTAAAGATATAAAATAAAAAATATATTCAAACCCACGTGTTATTGTGTAATAATTATATTTATTTTTAATATTAGAGCCATCATCTCACTACTTTTATAAAGCGCATCACAAATAGTAATTCACTAAATTAAAAGTTGGGAGTAAAAATTGAGAAGATAAGATCAAAGCATTTATCCATCATCTCCATGAAAAATGTTTCACTTTCTAATTTTTAATTCAACTACTAATCATATAAATTGTAATTGCATCTACTATAAAGAAAATTTTATTTTATTTTATTTTATTTTTTCATAATTCTTATTAAATATTACAAAACATATATAAAAAATAAATGAGAGAGCTTTTTATGTGGAAAATGAAGAAGATTCCCTTGGTCTTTTTTTATTGAATGATTGTCTCAATCTAGACTCATCCTTTTTTAATTCACGTTATCATCGTGTAAATGAACAAAAAAAAATATCATATCCATAAGAAAAAAAATATTATATTTATCAAGTATTCTAAATTTTGTAATGTTCATTGTATCATATTCAATTATTAATTATCCTATTTACGAGCATGTCTGATTTATTACTTAAACGTGATATGTCTGGATGGTAAAGGTGGTGAAGTTTGACACGATTCATGATATGAATCTAACCCATTTTTCGTGGGTTTGAGTTGAGTATAATTGAGTTTTGATCAAATTCATATTAACTTACATAATACAAATTGTCACCTCTATTGAATGGTAGGATCTTATGAACACTAATCATGCGTAAACAACATTTTCTTTTTAATTTTTAATTTAAAATTTTAAAAATAATAATAACTTTGATATAAGAATCAAGGAACTCTTACAAGTTTATATAGAAAAAAAAAATATTTTCAAAAATTATTTAAAATTTTGAGGTATTAGAAAATTTTATTATCTCAAATTTTTATATAATGTTCAATTTTTTTTATATAGATTCTATTCCTATTTTTTAATTCTTAAAAATATAAAATAAAAAATATATTCAAACTCACGTGTTATTTGTGTAATATTTATATTTATTATATTTATTTTTAATATTAGAGGCATCAATCCCACTCCTTTATAAAGCGCATCACAAATAGTAATTCAATAAAGTAAAAGTTGGGAGTAAAAATTGTGAAGATAAGATCAAAGCATTTATCCATGTCAGTAGTTGACTATTGCATGAAAAAAGTTTCACTTTCTAATTTTTAATTCAACTACTAATCATCTAAATTGTAATTACATCTACTATAAAGAAAATTTAATATTATTTTTAATTTTTTTCATAATTCTTATTAAATATTACAATATATATATATATATAAATAAAGATATAAGATTCGATATCTCATGAAATTTACAATTCCAATCATTAAAAACATATAGGTTATGTTTGGTTCCTGAAAAATACTAAGGAAATAAAAAAAAATGTAAAAAAAAAATGATTTTTTCATGTTTAGTTGTTTTATGAAAAATATCAAAGAAAATCAAATGTAATTACAACTAATTAAAAATTTATGTATTTTAAAATTATTTAATATTGATATTGATATTGATGAATTAAAATAAATAAAATAAGTTTGAAGTAACCTTCTATTTTTCCTTTATGTTTTATTTCCCTTACATTTTCCTTCGGGAACCAAACATAGTCATAATAAAATTTAAACCATGGAAAAACATGAGTATGATTCCATCATAAAAGTTGCGAAATTTTTTTGATAGGTATTCTACATCTAAAATAAATTTTTTTTTGTTAAAAGAATCTTTTCCTAGTTGCTTGAAACAAATAAATACGGGTTCTATTTTTAATAATAATATGCTATTGGGTGGTGCTTCCACTTACGGATCAAATCACTATGTTTTAAGAAGAAGATCTTATAAATATCGTACCAAATCCCGTCAATCGAATCAAAGTAACACACGCATAAATCAAATACAAATAATTAAACCAAATTAAAAAATGTGGTGCATTGTAGTTGATTTTTTATTTATTTATTTATTTTTAATAAATGTCAATTCAATAACTTAACAAAGACTTTATAGTAATAACTTGTGGAAGAGAAGGTGAAGAGAATAAAATAAGGCATGATGAATACTGATCATGTCGGTAGAAAAAATTTCCTTCCTAATTTTTAATGCTAACCTGCAATGTCAAATTTTTTTTAGTCAATAGTGGCTTTCCTCCTCACCTTCCTCCACTTTCTAACTAACCAAACAGGGCAAAATAGCCCGTCTACCAATTTTGTCAAGAATTTATTGTTGACTTGGCTACGTCTCCACTAAAACTTTTATCATGTGTTTCCTTGACTCCACCCCTCTGTCTCTCACATTGCTTTTTCTTCCCCTCTGTACGCGTTTGACAAACCCAAGTGGGTGGAGTGCCTCTAATCTTTGAACTCTGAAACCAAGCCCACACTTCTCATAATCCGCCCACTGGTTTCTCTCTCTCTCTCTAAATCTTCTTCAATATATATACCCCTTTCCACCCCTCTTCAATTTTCTCATCCAAACATCCTCCAATCCTTCTTCACTTTTCTTCTTACTTTCCCTTATTTTCTCTCCAAGTTCCCGGCCTCTCCGCGCCGGGATTCGGTTACTTCATCACTTTCTCGTCCAATTTTCTCGGGAAACTTTCTTACCACCACCCTACTCCTATCTTTTCGCAGCTGGAAGGACCATATTACCCAACTGAGATAAGTAAACTTGGTTTACTGTTGAGGGTAATATTGTCATTTGACAAGTAGACAGCCGTTCTTTTACACTCATCGTCCATCGAGCTGGTAGGAAAAGAAGAAAAGAAGGCTGAGAAAGTCAAATGGAGATCCAGGAAAACCACGATCAAGCTTCGTCGGAGACGGAGAGCGTCCGGAGCGGCCGGGTGGGTTTCAGCGGCCCATTAAGTGGTCCACCAAGCGGCCCTCCGAGCGGTCCATTGCTTGGTAACAAAAAGGGCAGCAAAAAGAGCGCGAGATTCAAAAGCGAAGAGTACGTCGAAATTACCCTCGACGTCCGTGATGACTCCGTTTCCGTCCAAAACATCAGGGGCGGAGATCTAGAAACTTCCATGCTCGCCAGCCGCCTCGAGAGGCAGCGCCCCTCCCTCGGTTCTCAGCTCTCCTTCCGGCTCCGACAGGTCTCCCAAGAGCTGAAGCGCATCACCTCCTCCTCCTCAAAGAGGTTCAACAAGGATGACCGGAGCAAGTCCAGCGCCACCCGCGCCCTTAAAGGACTCCAGTTCATGACCAAGAACGTCGGAAACGAAGGCTGGTCGGCGATTGAAAAGCGGTTCGATCAATTATCCGTCAATGGCGCCCTCCCCAAATCCAGCTTCGGCCAATGTATAGGTAATTAACACAAAATATTTCTCTAAAACTATGCAAATTTTTCTCATGTTTCGATCGTTAATTTTATCGGTCTTATTCCTATCAGGAATGAAGGATTCGAAGGAATTCGCGAGCGAGTTGTTCGACGCGTTGGCTCGCCGGAGAGGGATTACATCAAATTCGATCACCAGGGCGGAGTTGAGAGAGTTTTGGGAGCAGATCACCGATCAAAGCTTCGATGCCAGGCTGCAGACCTTCTTCGACATGTAAAATTTTCTGCCCTTGTTTACCATAATGCCCTTCTCTGAACCGAAATAATATGTTATAATCATTATTTAAGCATGGGTAGAATAGGAAACTACATTTCATGGCACGTAAACAGTTTAGTAGTTTGGGACCCATGCAAACAATTAAACCATTTTCCGGTACGGCAATGCATGCATCCTCTTAAAATTTCATTTTCTCTTTCGAAAAAAAATCGTATCTAACGGTCTTGATTTATCAAGACACAATAAGACTACCCTCTCTTGATTTATGAACTATTCCTGGGAATAAGACTATGATTCTCAGTGCCAAGAAAATCAATAAAAAATAGACTTTGTTTGACAAATTCATTTTACTTATTTTTATTTTTTTATATAAAAATATATAAATTTTTAATTATATTTGATTTTTTTCTTTATCATATTAAAATCATTTTTTTATAGTAATTTTTCATTTTCTTCCTACTTTTTAGGAATCAAACATAACTTAAGCGCTCGTCCAACTTTCAGTTCTTCTCTAACCATCAAATAGACGTGATCTTTGATTCCGATTATATTTGTCCACATTTTTTAATAACCAAACACGGTATTAACCTTCAATTTTTGGTCGTCGCAACTGTTTTTTGATGAAGAAATCATAGATTACCTTTAATGTCAATGATTTACGGGTTTTATAATATATTATTGAAGAGATAAGAACAAGATTGAGAGAGTTAGGTGAGCTGCCCTTTAAATTTTGTCAAAGGGCTTGATATTTCTTTCTAGATAGAAAGCATGATAGTGGTAGTAGATATTTGAATCTTAAAAGTGATTGTTTTTTTTCCAAAAGTGTCAGGGGCTTTGAATTCATGGCTGGCTTTATTCAATTATAGACACCCAGAAATATTATTTTATTTTTTAATTTGGGAGTGAATATTTATCCACAGGGTGGACAAGGATGATGACGGACGCATCACTGAAGGTGAAGTCAAAGAGGTGAAGAGAAAGAGTTGAAATTAGAAGCAATTTATTCTTAGTTCTTTGTTTTATGTGGAAAATTTTAATTATTTATTTAATTTTTTAATTGAATTTTGCAGATTATCACGCTAAGTGCTTCTGCGAATAAGCTGTCCAAGATTCAAGAACGTGCTGATGAATATGCTGCTCTAATCATGGAAGAGCTTGATCCTGATAACCTTGGATACATTGAGGTATGCATCCAAACACCACCACTGATATCTCGGCCTAGGTTTGGGCCCATTGGGCCCATTCAGCCAACAAAGTCCAATTTCCTTTCGGTGTGGTACAGTTTGGGCCATCAGCCCAAAATGGGCCCTGCAAAAATGGTGACGTTCTGAAAATGCTTTTTATGTTTGGTATATGCAGTTACACAACTTGGAACTGCTGCTTCTGCAAGCCCCAAACCCATCAACAAACCTCACTACAAATAGTAGAATTTTGAGCCAGCTGCTCAGCCAAAAGCTAGTGCCAACCAAGGAGCCAAACCCCATCAAGAGATGCTTCAGGGGGATTGAGTACTTCATCGAGGACAACTGGAAGAGAATCTGGGTGGTGCTACTATGGCTTGCCATCTGTGCAGGGCTGTTCACCTGGAAATTCATTCAGTATAAGAACCGGGCTGTGTTCGAGGTCATGGGGTACTGTGTCACAGCAGCCAAGGGCGCTGCTGAGACGCTCAAGTTCAACATGGCTCTCATCCTCTTCCCCGTCTGCAGAAACACCATTACATGGCTCAGGAGCAGGACCAAGCTGGGGATGGCTGTTCCCTTTGATGACAATATCAATTTCCACAAGGTAAGATAATACAAATAGTAAAACTAAGTTCTTTAGTCTTAGTTCATCCTACATATTTTGACTGGTGTTGAATCAATTTCTCCAGGTAATTGCTTTTGGAATAGCCCTTGGCGTTGGAGTGCATGCAATTGCACATTTAACATGCGACTTCCCTCGTCTGCTACATGCTACCGAGGAACAGTACGAGCCAATGGAGAAATATTTTGGTGATGACCAGCCTCGCAGCTACTGGTGGTTTGTGAAGGGCACTGAGGGTTGGACTGGTGTGGTAATGGTGGTGCTTATGGCTATAGCTTACATATTAGCTCAACCTTGGTTCCGCCGCAACAGGCTCAATCTTCCGAAAACCCTAAAGAGGCTAACTGGATTCAATGCCTTCTGGTACTCCCACCACTTATTTATCATTGTCTATGTTCTCTTCGTCATCCATGGCTATTACCTCTACCTCACCAAGAAGTGGTACAAGAAAACAGTAAGTGTCTCATAAACTCGAGTATCAGTAGTTTCTAGCCTTCTAGGACATCATCAGGAATTTCATCTAATCTATTGTACTGAATTGTTGCAGACATGGATGTATCTAGCTGTTCCAATTATCTTATATGCATGCGAAAGATTAATTCGGGCATTCAGGTCTGGCTACAAAAGCGTGCGGATCTTGAAGGTACATTACACTAAGCTCATGAACAAACCCCATAAAGAAATCATATATTTCAAAAGCCAAACGAGTCCTAACTTTTCTTCCTAAATTTACAGGTTGCAGTATATCCTGGAAATGTATTGGCGCTGCATATGTCGAAACCTCAAGGATTCAAATACACTAGTGGGCAGTATATGTTTGTAAATTGCTCTGCTGTCTCTGCATTTCAATGGTAAGAAAGAAATCAGTCTCCCTATTAGTTATATTCTTGGTAACAACATACACAAATAACTGATGGTGATGATACTATGTGTTTTAGGCATCCCTTCTCTATTACTTCCGCGCCTGGAGACGAATATCTAAGCGTCTATATTCGCACCTTGGGTGACTGGACATCGCAGCTGAAAACCGTCTTCTCCAAGGTACTTCACTTCTTCCATGGAATGAGGCAAATTTTCAACAAAATCATTGTTCCAGACCCGAAAATTTTTCTTTTGGTTCTCTATAATAACTTGTGTTTTCTTTGGCATACAAATATAGGCATGTCAGCCTTCAAATGAGAATCAAAGCGGTCTCCTAAGAGCTGATATGATGAAAGGCGAAAACAAGCCCAGGTATGCATTTCTTCTTTTGTTCATCTCTTCTCTGTTGGGTTGAATTTTTGTGTGTTTTCCCATAAATGGACTTGTAATCTGACACATTCATGGGCATATAACAGATTACCCAAGCTCTTGATCGATGGCCCCTATGGAGCTCCAGCACAGGACTACAAGAAATACGATGTTGTCCTCCTCGTCGGTCTTGGGATCGGTGCAACTCCTTTAATTAGCATAGTTAAAGATGTGCTTAACAACGTCACGCAATACCAAGAACTTGAAGAAGGCATGACAGAGAGCAATGGAGAAAGAGGGAACGCAAGAAAACCTTTTGCCACAAGACGAGCCTACTTCTACTGGGTCACTCGCGAGCAGGGCTCATTCGAGTGGTTCAGGAGTGTGATGAATGAGGTGACGGAGAACGACAAAGACGGTGTGATCGAGCTTCACAACTACTGCACCAGCGTCTATGAAGAAGGAGACGCTCGGTCTGCCCTCATTGCAATGCTTCAATCACTCCATCACGCCAAAAATGGCGTAGATATAGTTTCAGGGACTCGGGTTAAAACACATTTTGCTAGACCCAACTGGCGAAACGTCTTCAAGCGTGTTGCAGTCAACCATGCCAATCAAAGAGTTGGTAAGCATTGTCTATCCTCAAGCTTAATTCAATCATTCTATATGATCAAAATCATACAATTTGAGCTAATTCTAAGTTTTTACATCTATAACAGGAGTGTTCTACTGCGGTGCACCTACACTGACCGGAGAGCTAAAGAGGCTATCTCTGGACTTTTCCCGGAAAACAGGCACCAAATTTGATTTCCACAAGGAGAACTTCTAAATTGTTTTGATTATTAGTTCTTCGTCTCACTGTAATCCATGCAATGTCTTTTTTTTATATCTTAATTTTGGTATAGATATGGTTCTCAGAAGAAATAGAGCTGTAATATATATGTATTTTTACAGATTTGTATTCTTTTTACATCAAGCATTAGAAATCATTCAGATGAAAATTCTTGTAATCAAGTATTTTCGAATTAGGGCAAATTGTGAGAATAATAACAATTTTTTCTTTGTACTATCAATAAGAGATATCCCAAGATTCACAATATGAAGTGACTCAGAGAAAAAAAGCTCACAACATGGGAGTGTTTAGCCACAGGAGCAGCAATATATTCATGGGAGCAGTGCGGATTCACATGGCTCTAGTTTGGTTGCTGAGAAAGTATAGGAAAAACAAAGAAAATATCAAATCTAACATCATTGAGTGTACTTGAGTTTCTAAAAAAGGTGAAGAGATTAATAAAAGAAGTGAAACAATGAAAGAAAAAGACCTCTGGATTCAGCACATGCATCCAAGCAAATCATATGTTTGTGTTTACTTGGCAGAACAATAAAAGAAATATAAGACCTTAGACTCAAAATTTGTCTCGATTTATTTTTATATTAATTTTGAATATAATTTTATCCTTAAATTTTAAATCCGATTACATATAATATTTTTTATCCACTTACCATTTAATTCTTAATTTTTATTACTTTATATATATATTTATTTATTATTATTATTTTCTTCGTTCTTTTCCCTCTCCTTTCTCTCTCTTCCTACCTTCACCAACCACTCCATCCACTCTCTCTCTCTCTCTCACCCATACCCCCAAGTCATCTCCCCCCACTCTCCCATCTTCCCTCTTCTCTCTCTCCTCATTTTTCTTAGTTTTTTGCTTTCCATTATTTTGGTGGCGCCCCATTTTTTCTCTACTGCCACTCACGACTCTCACCCTCACAGCCCCAAATGGTTTTTTTTTTCCTCCCTTCCAACACAAGCCACCATATTTACCACGCACCACCTCCCCTTCCCTATTTTCCTCCATTTTCTCTCTTTTATTTTATTTTATTTATTTTATTTTTCTTTCTTTCCACCCAAACCCACTACACCGCTTTAGTTGTCGGCGATTATCGGCCGGTTGTCGACGCCACTTCCAACTACCCCCCACCTCCATAGCTACTCTCTTCTCTTATTTGAAATTGGGTAACTTTCATTTCCTTATTTATTATTTATATGTTTTTATTTTCTTATTATAATAAATTCTTGATCTACGATGTATTATTTTTTTTTAATATAGAAATTGAGTTTGTGGATATATTGCATTTGGTGATTAATTTGGGATATTTGGATTATGTCAATGACATATTATTTATCTTATTTGGACTTGGGTCTATTACTTATTGGTTATTTATTTGAGCTTATTGGATTGAACTTGAAACATTATTTCATTTGGCTATATGTATTATTAACGTGAGTTTGTTAATTGATATAAATTTTGGACCCATAATATGGATGAAATTTGTTGGATGAGTTGAATATTTGATATGGGTTGAGACAATTGTGGTGTATATTAAATTAAGCTTGAATTATGAGATATTAAATTTAGGCCTAGTAGAATTTATTTTAATTTGTCCAATTTTAGTTTTGATTGATTGTGCTAGTATTTTGGTAATTAATTGAGAAATTTTACATTATGGCTATCGCATGAGGATATTTATGTTGGGTTATAGTTGCTAATTTGGATCCATTTTTAATTGACGAAATCTATTGGACTAATTTGATGTTTGAATTTGTGCTTGAATAATTATTTTGGACTCTACATATTTTTGGATATTTACACTTTGGGTTATTTTTGTTTTTGCATGAATCCATTTTGCAAATCTGTTGGCTGAATACGAATTTATAACACGTGGTGCATGAAATTTCATGAAAATCGAAAAGTTGTAAGAAAACATTAAACTTATTGTAAGCTTATTTTGGTACATATTTGATTTCTAACTTATATTTGGTTTTATTTCTATTGGTTCTGTAAATATTTATTTGTATATATTTACTTGTTATGTACAAAATTGAATATCGAATAAATCATAAATTTTGTTTAAATAAGAGGAATAATTCAGTAAATATGTTTTAATAAAATAATAATTTTAAAATATTCTTCTTAATAAAAGAAATATTTTTTTATTAATAAAAATTCAAAAAAATGCTTTTAGAAAATTAAAAAAAAATGTTTTTAATAGAATTTGAAAAATTATTTTTAATAATAATTGTCCAAAATTTTCTTTGTTTAATAAAAATTGTCCAAAAATTATTTTGTAAATAAAGTTGTCTCATAAATTAATTTTTAATTAAAAATTTATTTGCAAATAAAGTTATATATATTAATAATTTGTATAAGTTACTGTTCTTAAATGAAAACAAATTGAAATATCTTTGTAAATAAAATTGTAAAAATTCATATTTTTCTAGAAAAAGTAAGTAAAAATAATTTTTGTTCTTAAATTGAAATTTTGTAATAAATTCTTTTGATACAATAAGTGTAAATAACTTTTTTGAAAATTAAATACAAATGAAATTGATTTTTTTGTAAATAAATAAATGAAAATCATTAATTGAAAATCATTTTTAATAAAATTCTTTGAAGTTTCTTAAAAACTATTTTTTTTTAATATGTTTTTTTATTTAGTTCAATAAATCATTTTGCATCATTCTTGAAAATTCTTGTAATAAAGTATCTTCCAATTAGGGAAAATTGTGAGAATAATATCAATTTTTTCTTTGTATTATCAATAAGAGACATCCCAAGATTCACAATATGAAGTGAACTAGAGAAAAAGGGCTCACAACATGGGAGTGTTTAGCCACAGGAGCAGCAATATATATTCATGGGAGCAGTGCGGATTCCCATGGCTCTAGTTTGGTTGCTGAGAAAGTTTAGGAAAAACAAAGAAAATATCAAATCTAACATCATTGAGTGTACTTGAGTTTCTAAAAAAAACGAAGAGATTAATAAAAGAAGTGAAACAATGAAAGAAAAAAACCTCTGGATTCAGCACATGCATCCAAGCAAATCATATGTAAGGACTACACCTTGTGTTTGGTTGCCGAGAAACTTAGTAGAAAAGAAAAATAATGCCTTTTTTGATAACTGTTTTCTAAAATTGTTTGAGAACGGTTTTTAAAAACTATTTTTAATATTTTGTAAAATAAAAGTTTGTTAGGAATGACTATGTTTGGCTTGGGACAATACAAGGGAAACGACGAGGGAAAAAAAATAATGAGAAAAAAAAATTTTAAATCAATAAATTATTTTATATACTACTTTAAACTCATTTAACTTTTTTTTTCTTTCTACATAATGATTAAGTAATTTTAAAATATATAAATTTTCAACTAATTTTAACTATATATATTTTTTTTTTCTATTTTCCATGTTAGAATCATGAGAAAATCATTTTCTTTAACATTTTTTTTTTCTTTTTTTTTAGTATTTTCCGAGAAACAAACATAGCGAAAATGTTAAACAACTAAGAACAATTAAACAATGTTTTTTCAAAACATTTTGCCTTTTGCTTTTAAGCATAAAAAATAAAAAATAATTTTCTAGTTACCAAACATGACTAAAGCAAAATAAAAAATAGAAAATAATTTTCCGATTACTAAACATAACTTTCTATTTTCTTATTCTGGACCAAACTTTCTAATCCAATCTCCTCTATCATTTTGAAGGCTATAATATGACACAACATGCTTGAGTTAGGATCAAGGGGTGGTTTAGAATTGGGTGTTTGGTCTAATTTTAAAATTTTTGAAAGAATTATAGTGCAAATGATAATTAGTAATACAATAACAAGAAAAGTAATTAGAGAAGAGAGGAAAGTGGATACCATTTTTATAGGGGATTGACAATTGTCTACATCTGTACTCTTGTTTCTTCACAAGCGTGAGGTTCATTTCACTCATCTAAGGTTCTCTTTAACCAAAGATTCCAACTTCATGTATACTTGGACCTTGGACTTTATGTTCCATTGAACCTTTGCAACACCATAAGGTATCCCTTATATTTAAAAGTGTGTTTCGCAATAATTCTAAAAAATGTTTATAACATTTTCAATGCTTAAAAAATAAATATTTTAAACTGTTAAAAATACTAAAAACACTTCTAAGAATTACGGTTAATAATGATTCTAAAAAACGTTTCTAACTCTTTTAATACTTGAATAATAAAAATTTTCAAACATTAGAAATGCTTCCTAAAATCACTATCAAACAAACTCTAATTCTCACACAAGATCCTAAATACGGTTCACTCAATTTTTTGACTCTTAGTTTACAATGAATCTCAAATACAAATGAAAAACTACAATAAGGATGCATTAAATCAAGATTTGCAAATTCAAGGGTAGGTGCACTCCAAGAAAAAAATGATTTTCAAGGGTGGGTAACCTCATAAATGAAGTTCAAGAGCTTTAAACAGGCGTTTGAAGCTTAAACCAAGTCGACAGGCACAATCTTAGTTCACAGTCGATCGCCCACCAAGTAGCAATTAAGGCTGCTGGTGATCATTAAAGGGTCAAGCTGCCGATCGCACTATTAATCATCCGAATATGGCCTCAACTTTTATCACCCATAACAATATTTCTGCACCCAGGCCCCAAAATGCATAGTTCAATTTAATGGATGGCTATTGATCGATTTTTTTAAAAAAAAAGAATGCCACCTCCAACTACGAAAAAATAAGGTTCAAATGTTAAACATAAGAGAGGCAGAATGCTGTATAGACATCACGTTCAGGAGATTTGGGCAGCACAAAAAGCATAATTTAGAACCTCAGATAAATTCGAAAGATTGTCATAAAAAACACATGCACCAACTGCTGACCCACAAAATGATAATAAACTATTTTTGAAATGGTGGAGTCTTATAGCTATCCAAATTCAACAAGATAATCTCGGTGAACAAAATTGTTAAACTGCATAAAAATCCAACAAACGAAGAGACATCCAAGGAAGCAAGGTGAAAGAAGGTGTTTATAGATGAATAATGTAGATCAAATGTTTAATCCTCCTCCTCCCCCTCATTCTCTGCAATGTTGAAGTACCTAAGCTCATAAACATTTCGGTCCTTGTTGGATGCAATTACACGAAGCCAGTCGCGGACATTGTGTTTCTTCAAGTATTTTTTTGTCAAATACTTCAAATACCTGAACCATAAATACAAAGAGGCAATTGATCAACTATGAAACTGAGAATAGATTCAGGGGTTGTAGCAACTTGACTTTAAATGCTATGCCAACTGCAAAAGCTATGTTATTCTCAACCCGTCCAATATTCTTTTTTTTTTTTTTTTTTGATAAGTAAAAAAGAAATGCATTAAAGAAGAGGCAAAAAGCCCGTCCAATATTCTTTGCATTTAACTTAACCCAAAAATGACTCAAACAAGCATATTGAAAGAAGAAAAACAGAAAATAAATGAGAACAAGCATATTCAACAATTGCAAGCATTTTGGAGAATCAGTCACCTTCCCTCTGAACCAACCCAACAAACACACCACTCAGGAAACTAGATATAACCCAACAATTGCACACTACTTGGATCCTAATCACAATTTGGGAAACTAAATGGGCATGTCAGGAAGAAAACTTTGAATCGTCTATAGTAACAACTTGAAGGGGTTTGAATTCAATAATGTCTAGCACAAAACAAGCTTGACTGGCATTTTTCTTTTTCCCTTTCCCCACTATTTATAAAGACTGAAAAGCACATAATGTCTTTGAATAACTTGAAGAAGTCCACTAAATAAATTGTCAAATTTTACCCAAAACAAAACCCTGGTGGCCAAAATCCGGCTTACAACTATTGATGTTTCAGTCAACCACTAAGCATTTTTGGATCTCTAGAACACAAGGATATAGATTTTTCAAGTACCAAATAAAATTCCAACATTAATGTAAAAATAAAAATTAAAACACCCATCACCAGTTCAAGAAATACGTTTCCATATACGAGGTGATCATAATGTCTCTAAATTTCAACTATAAATCTTAGCTTCCCCAATCCACAGGAATGTTGAATCACTTCCCATCCAATTGATTTCATATAAGACTGTAAAATAAAATTAAAGTCCTGTTTCGAAACTGTACTTGAAATGAGCTTTGCAAACTTTCCAATAGAAAACAATTGTTTTCAGAATTTGTTTTGAAAACAGGTTGTTTATAAGAACGAAAATGCGGTGTTTTCAACTACTTTTCTGTATGGTGTTTTGAGCAATAATTGAAAACAGGGAGAATAATTTGGCAACTTTTACATTGTATAAGGAGTAAAACTATTTTTTACTTAAACTATTTTCCATATAGAATTATATTCTTCAAAACAATTGAAAACTGTTTTCGAAAAATGGTCCCTACCGGAAATAAAGTTAATTTTCACCCAAACCAGGCCAAGCAGCGGTCTGATTCGGTATGATTCCTGTCTTCCTAAGTCCCGAATAATGACAATCTGACATTTAAAATTTGAATTTATTCCTTTTTTTCCATGTATTTCCTTAGTATAAAAAAAGAAATGAAAAAGAGAAATAGGGCATTTGCTTTCCCTAAATATCAAATACATTAGTTCCGAACATAAATAATCCTCAACATCTGAACTTCAGCCACTATTTTTTCCCTTTACACAAACATACAATAACAATTCTACCGAATTCATCAATTAAATGATAACTCGCGGACACTGAATCAAGTAATAGTTTTCATATACTGCCTAATACATATTCATTAACCAGAAAAAAAATCAAGAGATCAAATCATATATCTATGGATCATATCTACTCAAATCCACAGAAGAAAGAAAATAAACAAAAAAATTAGTAAAATAAGAGTTACCTCTTGGAGAAGTTGCTCTCAGAAGTGACGGTGATCTTGCTTTTCTCACGGGTGACGGTAACGGTGTCACCAAGAGCACCGGCCTTGCCGCCTACTTTAATCCTCTCCTGGAGAAACTTCTCCAGCGAAGCAATGTCCATGATCTTATCCTCCACCGGCTTCCCGCAGTCGATCGTGAAGGTCGCTCCCTTCTTCTTCCCCTTCGCTCCCACTGCGCTTCCCCGACTCATCTTTGGCTGTACTCTGCATACCACAAAAGATAAGAGGGTTAGCACACTATTTGTTTATCAAGAAAATATTCCTAGAAAATCAAAATAATTTCTCTCCGAAGAGTACAATATTTCCTCTTTTCAAGTATCAAAATTTTCTTGATCAGACGAATAGACTATGTATAATCACTTTCTCAGGAAACAAACAGAGATGTACCGATTATGGTATGGCAGGTGTAAGTGAGGATGAAGCGGCGTTGGGAGCAATTGGGAATCTGGGATTAGGGTTTTTAACTCTCCCTTTTGTGTTTCCCATCGGGTCTAGTTTACGGGGCAAATTCGGGCCAAGCCCATGAAAAACGGGTCGAGACTGAGTTTGGTGGGACCGAGTCACAAGACTCACAACAATGATACATGAAAATAACAATAATTCTCATTTTAATATAAATTGATAATATTTTTAAAATTTTAAAGCAAATTGCTTTGAGATTATAGATTTCGTTATGTTTGGTCTCAGAAAATAAGGAAAGAAAAAAAATGTAAAGAAAAATGGTTTTTTCATATTTAATTTCATCTTAAAAAATATAAAAGAAAATCAAATATAATTAAAATTTATAAAAAAATATTTATATTTAAATTATTTAATTTTTAAATAATAATGAAAAATAAATAAAATAAATTTAAAAAAATATAAAAATAATTTATTAAATTAAAAAAAAAAAAATCATTTTTTCTTTCTTTCACATTTTTTCTCAATTTTTTCAAGACCAAACAGCTGAATTTTGATTATTTAAATATGAAAAAGTTTGAGGGAATTAATATAAAAATCACATAAAAATTTTTTCCCCTATAAAATAAAAGGGAAATAAATATTATAAATACAAGTAAAATATTCATATGAATAAATATGATCTAGTATATATTTAAAATTAAATGTTATGTTATTTTAATACTATAATAATAAAAATATATAGTAAGTCTTTAATTAATAAAGGAATTTGTCAACTGTGCTCTTTTATTTGGTACTAATTTGTCGCAATAAAAATAATTAAATAACAAAATATCTTTGTTCTTTTTTTTCATTTGCTTCATTGTCTATTTTAATATTGTAACAGAAAATAAAAAATAATAATATATCTATAATTAACAAAGGAATTAACCACATATTTTGCTTTATTAAAATGAATTACTTTCTAATATAGAAACGATATATTATTAGTAAATAAAAAATAAAAAATGATTATAATATTATGAATTGGTAAATATTCTAGGTGTTTCCACCAAATTTTTTTAACTCAATTTTCTAAAAAATGAAAAATAGAAAATAGGCTACACAAATAGATTCCACCGTCTTTTGATAACATTTTAAAAACAATTCTTAAAAATAAATTTTGAAAACCATTTGTTAATTGTTTTTCAAAATAATCATATTATTCATATTCTCGTACACTTGGCAACAAACATTTGACCCAAATTTGTTAATACATTCTTGAAAAAAAAAACATTTTTTTTTAAGTTAAGAAATTAGGTTGCATTTGGAAACGTTTTTGAAAATTGTTTCCAAAAAATAGTTTTTATAAACAAGTCTATGTCTATGATGTTTTTAGAATTAAAGGAGAACTTGAAATTTTGTCAAATATGTCTATAATTTTTTTTATAGTGCTTCATTTTTATTTATTTAATAATATTTGTAAAAAAAAAAAAAAAAAGTAAAAACAACGGAAACACCTATTTTCAAAATAAGTTCCCAAAAAACTGTTTTAAAAAATAAAAATAAAAAAATCAAATGTTTTTCACCTATAAAAACCAGTTACAAACATGCTCTTATTTTTTTTAGTTTATATATATATATTGGAAATTAAGGCGAAAATTTAATAATAAAATATTCCCAACCACATGGGAAAATGACATTAATTAAATTTAAAAAAAAATACAGGACAAACCATATGGGCGGCCAAACAAAATATTCCCAACAGCCCACCAATAATTAAAGGTAGAGGCTCCTAAGCAAAGATTCAAGATCAACAAATGAATGCGGAGAGAGAAGAGTTGATTTCTTCCATCCAAATTCCAAGGGTAGGGAATTCATTTGCTGAAAAATGGATTAATCTAAGCGGAGTGCGTCATTTCATCTGTCTTCTTCACCGATCTGTCATAGTACTCCACCGCAGCAGCCCCCGCCAATGCAGCCAGCGTCAAAGCCTGAGCGTGCAACCTGGTTACTCATATTTATTATTTGAAACCCAAAAAATAAGTTAGCAAATAAGCAAAAGTTTGAACTCCAAGATCCAAAATCCACAAAGCAAGAGAAATGATGAAAATTTGAAAATACTTAGTTGAAAACTTGAAAATACGCTCTTAAATTTAAGGATGAATCACTCAAATAATGACTTTTAGAATAAACCATATAGAATATCATAAAAAGATTAATCTATTTTTATTCATCACTAATTGGTTTTTAAATGAAATGATCAAAGCTTCTTGGTTTCATAACCAAGGTCATTTTAGCCTACCTCTCCAACTACTACTTGGTTTTCCAACGAGATTAAAGTTTTTTTATATAAGAGTGACGGTCATGAGTTTGAAACACGAGAACATTTTTAGATGAGATAGTCAAAATCCGATCCAAGAATAAAATCATAAATTCAAAAAACTTTGATACATCTTATAAAATTGCAATGAATAGTTTTTATATATTATTTTAAGTTTATTATGTTTTTTAACTCTTTATAAAGAGATTAAATAATTTTTAAAATATATTTTAAATTAATTTTAATTATATTTTTTCTTCTTTTTTTACAATAAGTTTTTGAGAAAAATCTAATATAAACATAGAAGGATATTTATGTTTACCTCCTAGGGGTAGAATTGAGTTTAATACAACTTCTAAAGTATATTTGGGTTTTTGAAAATTAAAGAGAAAATATGGAGAAAATAAAATAAAAAGAAAAAAATTCCTATCAAACCCATATTAATTATTTTTCTTCTTTTACAAATAATTTAAAAATGTATTTTCCAAATTTACTTTACATGAATGAAAATTATCATTATTTTCCATAGGACTATAGGAGTACCTTTAAAACTTCATTTTCAAAAGCAAATCAAAAGTTGAAAATTTTTCAAAAAAAACAAAAGGGCTTCTTTGTTCAATCACTTTCCTTCCCCATTTTTTCCCGAGAAACAAACAGAGGGTGCTTCTGATCCACATAACTCCACAACAACCCTTACGAATGCAAACAAACACAAAAGATAGAGAAAGCAGAAAAAATAAAAATAAAAAAGACCATACCTAGCGTGGATGATCTTGACGCTGGTCTTCATACCGGGTTGAGACCAGTTGTAGGCAATTGAACCCCCGATTCCGCTAAGCCATAAACATCCTTTTCCAGATTCCATCAAATCAAACAAAATCAAAAAACAAAAACCAAAAGAAAATCCAAAACCAAATGGATTTTCTGTTTTCACGGAAAACTGAAGGAAATAAATAAATAAATAAATAAAAAGCAACGAGAAAAGTACCAACAGATCGAAGCTTGTTCTCCACCACCCACTTCCTAATCGATGCACCCATGCTCATAGATTCAGCCATTTTCCAGAGAGGATTGAGAAATAGAACGCAGACCTCGACACCGCAAGAATTTGAATTTATATGACCTACGAACACCTCCCAGAAGACGAAGACAACTTCGATTCATCAAGCTATAAAAAACTGTGGGCGAACGTCTTTTGGGCTTTAATCTAATGTTCGTTATTCTGAAGTGATTTCTTCAACTTCCAATAACATGGTGACACGTCATCACTTTGAGGAGTTTTTGGTAATTGCAGAGTAGTTATGAGGGTGTTTAGTCGAAAGAGGTCCTCTAATTTTACATGATGCCGTCGTGGCTTTTATCTATTGGTTGCCTTGAAAATTTGCAGGTTGCTTGAAATCCAAGCTAGAGCACGGCTTCTTAATTTCTACCACGGAAGAGTTAAAAAGATAAGGGCCTGTTTGGATTACCGTCCGAAACAAAAATCCTCGTTTTAAGGGTTTTCATTTAAATAGCAAATTTATATAGAAAGAAAATCTTAATATGTACATTACTTTTGATAGAGAATTTTCTATTTTTTCGTAACTCTTTAATAATATTATAAATTGAAAATTAATAGTGGTGTGCTCGAGAAGGTCATCCCCGCCTAGATTATTATTGGTTAGAAATAATAAATATATCTCGATCATCTAAAAGAAAATAAGATATATATATATTTTAAAATATTATATCTTATTTTACAATAGTTAGTTAATACGGTACTTCTTTTTATTATCTAAAATCAAAATAACATGTAAATAAAAATTAAAATTTTATAAAAATAAAATATTTATTAATAAAATTTTAAGGTTAAATTTGTTTTACGGGAAAAGATAAATTAAGATATGTCTATCTTATAATATTATATTTCATTGGATAAGATATACATATTTAATAAGATGTATTATATCGCATTTATATTTAATTTTTAAAATTAAAAAAATTGAAATAGAACATATATTATTTTAAATATTCAATAATTGTTTAAAATAAAAATTGTATTGCTAAAAAAATATGAAATTTGTCTTACATTTAGTAGTATTTAGAAATTGTTCAATAATTTGAACTTTAATAAATAAATATTTATTTACTTATTAAAAATATTCATGATTAAAATATTTAAAACTTATAAATAAAAAATTTATATTATGTTATTCATTACATAAAAAAATTATATATTAAATAAGACATATATTAGTATTATTTCACAATATATTTTATAAATATTTTTATCATGCTTATATTTATTTTTTTAAATGACTAAAAAAATGAAATGGAATATATATTATTTTTCAATGTTTAATAATAGTTTAAAATAAAATAAAAAAATTTCGCATTCTAATATTTGCTATAAAAAAGTATATGAAATTTCTCACATTTAATGCTATTTAGAAAATTTCAATAATTTAAAATTTAATAAATAAATAATTACTTATTTTTTAATAATATTTATGACTAAAATATTTAAAATTTTATAAATAAAAATGTCATATTATGTTGTTCAATACATAAAAATAATTTATATATTAAATAATACATATATTTGTATTATTTTACAATATATTTTATAAATATTTTTAATTCTTCTTTATAGTTTATAATTTTTTTTTAGTTCTTTTTTTTTTAACTGGAAATTTAATTTTTCTAATCAAAATTTTTTATTTGATAAAATAAGTAATAAAAAAACAATTTATGATATATAAGATATGTATATTTTATATTTTAACTTTGGATTAACATACTTTATATACGAGGGATATCAAAAAGATGATTAATTATATATCTTATCATTTATTATATCTCATATTTAGTTTAACATAAAATAAAATAAATGATGAGATAATTTATCCATTCTCCATGGAGCACTAAGCTTGGATATTTAAATGGTATTCATCATTTTAGGTCCATGCACGGTTTCTCACTAATTATTTTTAGACAAGTTTTTTTTTTTTGTCAAAGATATTTTCTCTTAGGGTTTGTTGTTGAGAAGAAAAAAGCTCATAAAAAAAGAAAAGAAAAAAAATGAATGTGATAAGAGAATAATCAAAAGGATGTTTTTGGTAAATTGAAATTTGTAAGTGATGTCTGGTCATTATTTTAAATTGGATGATGCATAAGTGGGATGGATGTAAAGAAAAATTTGATGGATGCAAATATGATTTCCTTAAAATAAAATGCATTTGAATCATTTTAGATTGAAAAAGTAAAAAACCGATCATATTTTTAAAATATTTTCATTATGCTATCACAATTTTCCTATGTTTTATTGAGTTTTAACTTTGGTATGGGCAAATAATATAACTCTCCCATAAATTGATACCAAAAAAATTTGAAATCAATGTTTAAAACTAGTCAAATTTATCCATGTAACAATAAGATGTAAAAGCTTTTATTAATATCTCTAGTTAACAAAAATATGAAGTACAAAGGGCAAAACCCATGAAAAAATATATATTTATAAATCCTAAGAAATTCTAAATGGTAGTAAAGAACCCAATTAAATTTGGTGTCAATTTTGGCTTAATCTTCATCTTTAAAATCATCGTTTTCTATAGAACTTGAAGTTTCTTCATAATCGCCAATCTCTTTAGAATTTGAAGTTTCTTCATAATCGTCAATCCCTTTAGAACTTGAAGTTTCTTCATAATCGCCAATCCCTTTGCAACTTAAAGCTTCTTCATAATTATTAATCTCTGTGGAGTTTGAAGCGTCTTCATGATCACTAATCTCTGTGGAGGTTGAAGCTTTCTCAAGAAGTTGTTCAGACTTCATATATTCAGATTTCAGGTAAAAAACCTAAAACCATAGACAATAGAAAAGATGTTAGTGTATAGATTTTATGAACTTAATTACTAAATACCCCGATCATAAAAAGAACTTGCATGATATCAATGGTTTAAAATAAGACGACATTAAGATGGATTTGAATAAAATAATTGTATACATTAATCAAAGAAATTTAATATTTATTTATAAAACCCTTTTGATCAACCAAAATTAAGCATATAATGCTTAGTACAAGAAAAGTTAGAAGACAATACTTAAATTAAATCGAAATTGTTATTTTATTCATAAACAAGTATCAAGACTTACATCATGATTGAATAATGATCCGGGTTGGAATTCCATGTAACGTGGTCGACTTTCTTCTCTATGTGATGATGAATTGACGTCATCGTCATCGATAGACTTCCAATTCCAGACAGAAAGAAACGAGTCATCATATTCCAAAAATGATGTGAGTCTTGAGTAATCAATAGTTTGTTGTTGGTGGTGGTGCTCTTGGTGCAAATTTTGCAGGTGAAGTTGTGGTATTATTTGCCTAAAATGTGGTGAAAAGCACGAGGAACCTCCTTCCATGTTACTTTGCTTTTCTCCTCCTCCTCTTCCACTCATGATTCTTCTTAAAATTAAAACAAGATTTGGTGTGATTTCGGATATATATAAGCTAATGGGTATAAGGATAGAGGATGTGTACTCGGAGTGGGATTAGTGAAGGTTGAGTTTGATCCAAATTCTAATATGACAAAGAAAAGACATTTAACAATTATATTTATTTATGTTCTAATTTTATCTAGGCTATGTTTGGTTCATGGAAAATACAAAAGAAAAAAATAAAAAAAAAAGTTCAAATTTAATAAATTATTTTTATATGTTTCCTCAAAGTAGTTTTACTTAGTCCTCTATATTATATTAAGATTAAATAATATTAAAATATATAAAATTTAAATTAATTTTAATTATATTGGATTTATACATATATTTTATAGTAAAACCAAACATGAGAAAAATCATATTTCTTAACATTTTTTTTTCTTTTTCTATTATTTTATGTGAACCAAACATAGCCATAATTTTTATATGTTTTCTATTACATGTATATATTGGATTTTAGACATTAATGATTTACTTTTCTATTTTATATTGTTTAAAAAATTAATAGTAAAATTTATATAAAATATAATAACTATTGGATAAAAAGTATGAACTTATCGTATATCCTTATAAATTATTTTTAAATTTTTTAATATTTAATTTACAATATATGTGTATATTAGTTGGATATATTTGACAACCAATAAATTATTTTCTATTTAAAAAAAAAAAAGAAAATATAGGATTTGTTTGGTAATTATTTTAGAAAATAGTTTTATGTTCTCTAAAAAAAAAAGGAAAACATATTTAGTAATAAAAAAAAATAAGGAATGTTTAAAAATAACACACTACATATAAAAATTATTTTTAAAATATATATAAAAACATAGAAAACGAGTTTAAAATATTTGTTTTGGCACTTGATTTCTTTTACTATTATATTTTAAGGTTTAACTCATTATTTCAATAAATTAAAGTCTTAAAATGATTTTAAAATGTTAGAAAAATAAGTGCTAAGATTAAATAATGGACAAACACGTTCTATTATCTTTATTTTTATAGCGTTATGATTTTCATAAAATGAGAAAAATATTTTTTTTATTTTATTTTTTCAAAATCATTTATGATAAAAGTCTTAAAATGTGTTTGGTAATAATTCTAAAAAATGTTTCTAATATTTTTAATACTTGAATATTAAAATTTTTCAAGTATTAAAAATGTTAGAAGCATTTTCTAAAATTATTGTCAAATTACATTAAGGTAAAACACAAAAATTTCAAATAGAAAATTTATATATTATATTGAACCTCACACTTGTTGGATCGAATTGTCCCAATTCTCTCTGGTTTAGTGTTTGTCTAAGAGTTTGTTTTAGCTTTTTTCTAGTAAAAGTGTTTTTAATGTTTTTTAATAATAGTAAATTACTAAAAATGACATTTATTATAAAAAGAAAATATGATAATAAACTAAAAAAATATATAAACATTTATATTATTGAAAAAAATAAAAATTTATTTGTATAAAAGGGAAATGAAAGGGAAAGAGGAGATAATGAGAAGTAAGAGTAAGGATAGGGAAAAATGGTATTTTAAGAATATAAACAAAAAAAATTGAAGTGTTTTTCTAAAATTTTACAAGTGTTTTTTAAAATATTGTCAAAAATTTATCAGTTACCTTAAAATATTTTAAAGTGTTTTTAAAATTATGAAAACTTTTAAAAAGTACTAATCGATTTTTAAAATATTGCTACTATGATTCAGGTCAATCGAAGTTGAATTTAATAAAAATTTTAAAAAATTTATAAAATATAAATTTATTTATTTATTTATTATTTAAAAAACAACCCAGTTAAAATGTAAGTTAATAAAAGAAAATAAAACCGATATTTAAAACTTATCAAATTTATTGATGCAAAGATGGTATGTACAAGCAGCAAGCCTCCATAGAATCAATAGGAGTGCAAAAAGTAAAGCCCATGAGAATATATATATATATTCAACTTATTTAAATTATTAAATACTACATATAGAGATTATTTTTTAATCTCTCTCAATTTTGCCGCTGAAGTTTCTTCAAAGTCGCTAATCTCCACAGCGTTTCGAGAATCACTAATCTCCATGGGACTTAAAAGCTTTTTCAAAAGGTAGTTTAGACTTCATATATTCGGATTTCACATAGAAAACCTAACAAAGTTACATACAAAAGAAAAAATGTTAGTGTACAAACTTTATAAACTTAATTTATACTCTCTTATGTTATGTACACAATAAACTTTTATGTATTTGGTGCAAACATTTTCTATATAATTAATAAGATAAATTTAAAAAGTTTTTTATTTTTATTTTTATTTTTTTAATAACCGAGGAAACCTCAAGATAATAACCACTTCATAACAATAAGTATCGAGTAAATTCAATAAATTCGATAGATATTACTATTGAAAGCCTAATGGGTTACTAAATCAACAACATAATTTTCTATATAATTAATAAGATAAATTTAAAAAGTTTTTTATTTTTATTTTTATTTTTTTAATAACCGAGGAAACCTCAAGATAATAACCACTTCATAACAATAAGTATCGAGTAAATTCAATAAATTCGATAGATATTACTATTGAAAGCCTAATGGGTTACTAAATCAACAACATAATTTGCTATCAACAAGTCAATATATAAATATTCCAATATTGTAATATAGAAAAGAGAGTGGTGTATGAAAGGATAATAATAATCATAGTAATAAATTAATTAATTTTGATAAATATAAAACAATAAAAATATTTTTATTATGATTAATTAATTTGTCTTGAGGCTTAGAGTTGAAGATTTCTTATGAAAAATTGAAGATATGTTACAAAAATTAGAATAAAATTTAGGCTATGTCTAGTTCTCGGAAAATATTAAGAAAAGAAAAAAAATACTAAGAAAAATAATTTTCTTATATTTGATTTTATTATAAAAAAAATTCAAATATAATTAAAATTAATAAGAAATGTGTATATTTTAAAATTATATAATATTTATATAAAAGAATTAAATAAATAAATAAATTTTGAAATAGTATATAAAAATAATTTATTAATTTTAAATTTATTTTTTATTTTCCTCCAATTTTTTCTTTTCCTACTACTCTTTGGGAATCAAACATAGCTTTACAAATTTTTTTTTATCTAATCCTATGTTTATAGGTTTTATAAGAAAAAAGTATTGTATTTTACAAGAAAAATTAGAAGATGGTAATTAAACTAAATAAAAAACAGTTCGTAAACAATAAACAAAACTCACATCACGACTGAATAGTGATCCAGATTGGAGTTCTATGTAAAGTCGTCGGCTCTCTGCTCCATGTGATGATGAACTGTTGTCACTGGTGTCAGTAGGCTTCCAGTTCCACATAGAAAGAAACGAATCATCGTATTCCAGGAAGGAGGTGAGCCTCCGGTAATCAATAGTGCTTTGTTGTTTTTGTTGCTGCCAACGTTGTTGCAAATTTTGCTCTTGGAGTTGTTCTAGTTGCCCAAAATACAGTGGAAAGTATGACAAACCAGCTTCCATTTCACTCCGCCTTTCTCTTCTCCTTTTCCCATACATGATTCTTGTAATTGGGGTTAGTAAAAGTTTGAGTTTGATCCCAATTCTAATCTCTTAAATAGGAGATATTTAATAATGATATTTTTTTATATTATAATTTTATAATGATATTTATTTATTTTTTTAAGCTTCAACTCATTTATTTATTTATTTATTCATCATTTCAATCGATTTAATATTAAAATTAATAATTCGTTTGACAGTAATTTTAGGAAGTACTTTTAACCTTTCAACATTCATAATATTTATCTAAAAAGTTATTTTCAAGTACTAAAAATATTAAAAACATTCCTTAAAATAATTACTAAAGGGGCTCTGAATAAACACGTTTTTATAAAATGTTAGTAGATGTTTGGTAAAACAACTTAATAATTTAAAATAACTTAATTTAAGTTATTAAGTAAATTAAGTGTGTTTGGTAAAATAATTTAATAGTATAACTTAAAATAAAAAATAACTTTAAGTAATAAGCGAAAATAATTAACTTATTATTAAATCTATATTTTTATTTTACATTTTTTCACCATTTATTTTAATTATCTTCAAGATCTTTTTTACTATTTTATGATCTTCATTATTACTTAACCTTATTTGTCATAATTATAATTTATGAAAATAAATATGTCAATTTAATGATTTAAAATCAATTTTAAGTTATTTTTATTATTAAGAAGTTTTAAACCAACAACTTTAATATAATTTAAGTTAAGTTGATATTAAAGTTAAAATCAACTTAAGAAATTAAGTAATAAGTATTACCAAACAATCCGTCTTTATCTTTATTTCTAGTTTGATTATTTTTAATTTTATTTTTACTTAACATTGTAAACAACACTTAAAAAACCTAATAGATATATAAATAAGTATGTTTGAAAAAGTAAATGAACTCCTATTTTAACTTAAACTCATAGATACAATATATTTGAATTTGAAATTTTTTTTAAAGTAATTAAAATTTGGAATTTGTGGGATTAATTCATACTTATTTAAAATCAAAATTATATTTAAATTTTATAAAATATAAAATTCTTTATTTTTTTAATCGTAAAAAAAGCTTGCTTATATCAACTAATGGTTATAAAACTAATTTTATCCAAGTAATTTATTTGTATTTTTAAAATAAAACAGGATTTTCAAGGTTGTTCATACTTTGCCGATGAAGTAGATTTCAGTTTTACAAGACTTTGAAAAAATATAAATATTTTTTTATTCGTAAAAATATTTTAAAAGATAATAAATAGTTTTTAAAATACAAAATCTATTAGGACTCCAACTTAGGTTTCCACTTTCAACATCATAGCCTAACAACTATCCAACCAAAACGGAAGCAATACCTGAGTATCAAGCCCAAATTACCCTTCTTTTTGTATAAAAAAATAAAAAATAAAAAATAAAAAATAAAGCCTATTGGAGCCATCTCATTAATTTTTTTTAATTTTTTTTTATTGTAACTACATTTGACAAATGCGATTTCATTGTTTCACTTTTGAATTGAAACCGTATTTGGTAAATGTGATTTTGTTTTTTTAATTTCTTGAACTTTTAACTTCACATTTTTAGATGATTTTGATGATTTTTTTTGGTTATGTAATTATATTGTTTTAAGATTATTAATTAATTTATAAATAAAATAGCATAATATTTTAAAAAATTATATTTATTGAAATAATATTAGACTATTAAGTTTAAATTGCATACATTTTTAGTTTAACATAAATAAGAATGTTAATTAATCTCTTCAATAACCAAAATCTTTATTTGATAAATGATCAATATAAGTCAAATTTAATAGAATTTAATCAATTATTTTTTCTGTCATTAAGGTGAATTGAACTAATAATTCTTTTGACAAAATTTCCATATGTAAAATTTAGTACAGCTTTGTAAAAAAACCAACCCATTTGTTTCTTAAGAAGAGATGAGAAGCTACTCAACATCATTTGATTGAATGATTAACCCAACTCCTTATCCTTTGGATTGCTATAAAAACACTATCATATTTCAAAGTAGCTCGATCTAATTCAAAATTTAATATTGATATTTATTTTTTTTTAAGCTCCAACTCATTTATTTATTTATTCATCATTTCAATCGATTTAATGTTAAGATTAAGAACCCGTTTGATACTAATTTTAGGAAGCGTTTTTAACCTTTCAACATTGAGAAATATTTATCTAAATAGTTATTTTCAAGTACTAAAAACATTAAAATCGTTCATTACAATTATTATCAAAGGGGCTCTCAATAAGCACGTTTTTATAAAATGTTAGTGAATGTTTGGTAAATCAACTTAATAACTTAAAATAACTTAATAACTTAATTTAAGTTATTAAGTAAATTAAGTATGTTTGATAAAATAACTTAATGGTATAACTTAAAATAAAAAATAATTTTAAGTACTAAGTAAAAACAATTAACTTATTATTAAGACTATATTTTAATTTTACTTTTTTCCCATCATTTGCTCTAATTACCTTCACGGTCTTTTTTACTATACCATGACCTTCATTATTACTTGACTGCATTTGCCTTAATTATAATTTATGATGATAAATATGTCAATTTAATAATTTAGAATCAATTTTAAGTTATTTTTATCGGGATAAGCTAACAACTTTAATATAATTTAATTTAAAATCAACTTAAAGTATTAAGTAATAAGTATTAAGTTTTACCCTTCACAATCTCGTTTGCTATTTCATGACCTTCATTGATACTTAACCTTATTTGCCTTAATTATAATTTATAATGATAAATATATCAATTTAATTATTTAAAATCAATTTTAAATTATTTTTATCAGTAATAAATCTTAAATCAATAACTTAATATAATTAAACTTAAAATCAACTTAAGATAATAAATGATAAATATTAAGTTTTACCAAACAAACCTATCCTCTTATCTTTATTTCCAATTTTATTATTTTTATTTTTTATTTTTACTTAATATTGTAAACAACGCTTGAAAAACTTGACAGATATGTATAAGTATGTTTAAAAAAGTAAATAAACTCCTATTTCAACTCAAACATGTAGATACAATATATTTGATTTTTTTTTAAGTAATTAAGATTACATTTAAATTTTATAAAATATAAAATTCTTTATTTTTTTAATCGTAAAAAAGCTTGCTTATATCAACTAATGGTTATAAAACCAACTTTTGAAAAGATTATCTAAGCGATTTATTTGTATTTTTAAAATAAAAGAGGATTTTCAAGGTTGTTCATACTTTGCCGATGAAATAGATTTCAGTTTTATAAGACTTTGAAAAAATATAAATATTTTTTTATTCATAAAAATATTTTAAAAGATAATAAATAGTTTTTAAAATACAAAATCTATTAGGACTCCAACTTAGGTTTCCACTTTCAACATCACAACCTAACAACTATCCAACCAAAACGGAAGCAATACCTGAGTATCAAGCCAAAATTACCCTTCTTTTTTTTTTTTATATATATAAAAAATAAAAGATAAAGCCTAGAGCCATCTCATTAATTTTATTTATTTTTTGGATTGTAACTTCATTTGACAAATGCGATTTCATTTTTTCACTTTTGAATTGAAACCATTTCATTTTTTGAATTTCTTGAACTTTTAACTTCACATTTTTAGATGATTTTGATGATTTTTTTTTTTTTTTTATGTAACTTTATTATTTTAAGATTATTAATTAATTTATAAATAAAAATAGTATAATATTTAAAGAAAATATAATTAAAATAATATTAGAGAGTGTTTGTTTTTTTAGCTTTTTGCTAAAGGTAATTTGATTTTAGATTTCATTTGTGTTTTTACTTTTTCATGACTTTTTATAAACTTTTTGTTGAATAGAAAAAGTTAAAATATTTTATTTTTTTAAACAAAAAAAATAACATGCGAATTTTTCTTTATCTTTTAATGTTTAATAGAAATAAAATATTATAAAAACAAACATTCTAATACTTAACATCATTAAACATTAAAGTTCTATTTATAGTATTTGTTTTTTTATTTAATTCTAAATAGAACTTTAATGCTTAATAGTGTTAAATATTATGTTATTTGTTTTTGTAGTATTTTATTTCTATTAAGTATTAAAAAGTAAAAAAAACCAATATGTTGTTTTTTCTATTTAGAAAAAGTAACATATTTTGACTTTTTCTATTTAGTAAAAAGTTTATAATAAGTTATGAAAAAATAGAAAAACAAACAACCTAAATTCTAAAACTAAATTGCTTTCAGCAAAAAGTAAAAAAAAACAAACACCACTAGAATTAAGTAAAAAAACAAACAACACCTTAGACTATGAAGTTTAAATTGCATACATTTTTAGTTTAACATAAATAAGAATGTTAATTACTGCCTATCATTCAATCATTCAATAACCAAAATCTTTATTTGATAAATGATCAATTAAAAGTCAAATTTAATAGAGTTTAATTAATTATTTTTTATGGTGGAAAACCGATCTAATAATTCTTTCGACAAAATTGTCATATGTGAAATTTAGTACAACTTTGCAAAAAAACAACTCATTTGTTTCTTAAAAGAAGAGATGAGAAATATGCTCAACATCATTTGATTAAATACTTGACTCAATTCCTTACTCTTTTGATTACTATGAAAAATACCAATATATTTCAAAATAGCATGATATAATTCAAAATTTCACCAAATTGAGCACATATAGCCTATTTTTTCATAGTAGTAAGATTACTGACCTTCATTGAATTTGCCGTTATGTCGACTTGAGTATTGTGTCTAAAACCTATATTATGTATTTAAATTTAAGAGTATAATATTATATCGATAAAAATAAATTTAAAAAATATTTTATTTAAAAATAAGTTAATAATATTAAAATAATAAAGTTATATAAATAAATAATGTAGGGACCCATCCCTGATGACACGTGGCACACATCCCTTGATGACACGTGGCACGCGATCCTATCCGGAGTATCCCCATCCGGATTTCCCCAAGAGTACACGTGGCGCGCTTTTCCTATCCAGACCCCCTGAAATAGAAGCACACGGAACTCGCAAAGCATCACATCCGGACCGTCGCCATTTCTCATTCGGCGACCCTTCATATTCTATCCGGATATGTTTGTCCGGATCATCGACCAAACTAAGTATGCCTTACTATGTCATTCTGACATCCTGTCACGATTCACATTCCGACGCCTGCAGAGTGAAAAGACAGAAGTGACGGCAAATCACTTCCCACGATGTCACCCGCTCGTAGGATAAGGATGTCCCTGCCACCACCTAGTGGTATCATGGTAAACCAAAAAGCCTTCCATCATTTATGGAGGAGAGAAAACTTCTAATGTTATATACATGAACCTTCGCACAAAGAGGAAGGTAAGTTTACTATAACTAGAAAAAGGCCAATTGAACCAGTTGATTATTCTCTCTAACCATGGCTGACAAAACCATCGGAGGGTGTGTCCGGACACCCTGTCCGGACTTCTTTTGCAGGAACAGCTAAACCAGGAATCTATATTGGTTGAGATCGTACTTCAATCCATTTAGCAACTACATGGATCATCATGAACACGAGGCCTCAACAAATAAGATAAAAGAAAATAAAATTATAAACAACATTTAAAACTGTGAAGTTTAAAAGTGCGAAAGAATTCAAAAATGAAATTACATATCTGAATAAAAAAATAATAATAAAATAATAAGATAGGTGTTACGTGGCAACAAGGAGTACTTTCAATATTAGTACGTCAAAGTACCTAAATTGAAGTTTTTAATAATTGGAGTCGTATGTTTCGTTGGCTACTTGGCTCTATGTGAAGCGCAGCGTTTCAATCACAAAATATAATCATACATCCGAGAAGCACGATAACCTTTCCTTTCCCCTATATAAACCTCTCGAACCGTCGAGTGTGCCCGTCTGTTTGTTTGCTGGGAAACCTCAAGAAATCAGAGTTGAAAATTTACGGTATACAAGAGAGGTAAAGTTCGAATTACCGTCGTAGGATTTCTAATTTCTTATCTTTTTTCCTTCGTTTTCTTTTCTGCTAGCGTAATGGAAAACATTTTTGTCGTTGGTTTGATTTGTTCTTTAGTTATTATTCACTTTGTCGACTATTCAATCAGCGTTTTGATAACGTTCATTTGTATGTTTTGTTTCGTTTTTTGGTATTAATTATGTTTTATCAATCAAAATTATGGAGTTTGTTGTTGACCTAGGGCATGTTTGTATTTGTTCTAGCATTTTCTGTTCACTTCAAAATTGCTGAAAACAGCAACTTGTTTGGGAATCACAGTCAAAATCTGTTTTTTTAATTACTCAAAACAGTTAAAAATACCTTTTTTTTTGGAGTGGAAATATTTTTTTTCTTTTTTAATTTATGATTTGTTCCTCTCAATTCAATGTTTTTTTCGAATTACATGCAGCAATCAAGGGTTTTATTTCTTCTTTTGTATATTTTTTTTCTTTGAAAAAGAACCACGTTTAAAAAAATAAAATACAAGGGGGCCCTAAATTGTAGCTATTTGATGGTGCCTTTGGCGGGTTATGCCTTTCCGAATTCATGGCATGGGTTTAATTTTGGCGATTTCATTGCACGTATTTGATCCCATCACAGTCATTTTTTTAATCAAAATCTTATGATGGTCTCAGGCAAAAATGAGTAGCCGTTCTAGCCGCACTGTCTATGTTGGCAATCTTCCTGGTGATATTCGTGAGAGAGAAGTAGAAGATCTGTTTTACAAGGTAACTAGATGCCGGTTGATACTTGCATTATATGTCATGCCTGTTGATACACACAGTTGAGATGTCTTTCTTTTAAAGTATATTTTTTTGCTTGAATTGTTGCTCTTGTCATGTTTTACATATCACCTGGGTCAAAATATGAGCTAGGAATTGTGTTTTGATGAAACATTAGGTAGTAATGGATTGATTTACAGGGAAATCATTGTGTAAAATTCTTATGATCTAAAAATTATTAACTTTGCTAATGTATTTTTGGATAACATACTCTTAAATTTCTTCTTCTATATGGTAGGCTAGTATACTGAAAACGCTTCAGATTGTCAATCTTTATCTGAAATAATCTTTGAAACAAATTGTTGCTTCCCATTTTGTTGAATTTAGGCTGTGTTTGGTTTACTGAATGGAGTGACTGTTGCATTCCATTCTGCCCAATTTCCACCCATTCTTGGTTAATGCTTAGACTCTATTTTGGAATTCTAATGAGATCGCAAAACCTGTGAAAGATGGGGGTTGGAAACCCATCTAAGGACATGGATTTGCTAAAGCAATTCCTAGAAAAGGGCTTCATACTAATTCAAATGGCAAACATATCCTTATATTTGCCCCTCAAATAAAAAAAAATGTCATTAAATTATTTTCATATCTTTTGAGGTAAATCAATTCCAGCTTCTATATAAGATAAATGGGAAGATAAATTACAACTTAAGAAATGCACATTAATCTAACTTCATTTATTCAGAAAAAAATAAATTAAACTTGATTTCTATATAAGTCTATTAATTTCAATTAATGTATGCAAAAATAAATAAATTAAAAGCTAATAACTATCTTTTTTAAAAAAATTATTCTTATTAATAATATATCCAACTTAATTGATGTCTTTTCTTTCTACTATTAACTATCTTCATATTCCTGCATGGAAATTATTATTATTATTATTTTTTTTGATAAGTAAAGAAAATTCATTTATAAAGAGATGCCAAAGGAGCGACTCAGGGAATACAACCTATGCAAAGTATACAAACCTATACCCCCACCACCAAAAAAGGCCAAGGACACATAAAAGACCCAAACCCAAAAGGCCCAAAAACCTTACAATGATCCCAACCAATCTATAAAATTCACCAAAGTTTGAGGGCATTCTATTATAAACAACTTTGCCTCAGACCAAAGTGAGCATAAAAAGGAGTATTTCAATCTCTGTATTGATATTTCATCATCCTTAAAAGCTAATCGATTTCTCGCCTTCCAAACCGTCCAAAAAATATGCAAGGGAGCCGCTCTCCACACTTTCCTGTGTTTCTTGCCAACAGGAGAAGTCTGCCAACTAAGCAAAGTCTCTCTAACTGAACACGGCATCACCCAAGACACCCCAAACAAAGAGAAAAGCAACTCCCATAAGACCCTTGTCTTTGAGCAGTGTAGAAGCAGATGATCTATGGTCTCCTCCTTTTCAATACACATGAAACATCTATTCGCCAATGACCATCCTCTTTTCTGAACAAGATCTAGGGTTAGCGCCTTACCCCATGCGGCCTCCCACACAAAAAAACTGATTTTGGGCTGTACCCACACCTTCCAAATACAGCTAGATGGAAAAGAAATAGGGCAATCCGCCTCTAGAGCAAGGTATAGAGACTTGGCCGAGAAAATGCCGCTTTTTGTTTCAGTCCAAACAGCCTTGTCATCTACGTCTCCAAGGACTCTCTTCCCATGAAGACACCCCAAAAATAATTCCGCCTCCTCCACCTCCCAATCGTTTAGGGATCTTGAAAAACACGGGTTCCAACCCCCCCTACCCCCCTGCACCAAGGGATCCCAAACATCCGCCACCCAAGCATCCTTTTCAATCGATAAGGCATAGAGGGAAGGAAACGACTCACACAGAGGGGCATCCCCACACCATCTATCCCTCCAAAACCTCACCCTCCTTCCATTGCCAACAGTAAAAGAAATCCGCGCACCCACCAAATCCCAATCCATCCTTATTCCTTTCCAAAGCCCCACGCCATGCGCCTCTCTCACTTCCCGAGTGCACCAACCCCCTCTATCTTCCCCATACTTCCCTCTAATTACTTGATTCCACAAAGCCTCTCTCTCGTTTGCAAAACGCCAATTCCATTTAGATAGGAGTACCTTATTGAGAATGGAAAGGCATTTGATCCCTAAACCCCCTTTTTTCTTGCTTACACACACCACCTTCCATCTTACTAGATGTGGTTTTCGCTCCAAACTGCCACCGCCCCAAAGAAAATCCCTTTGGATTTGCTCTAGTCTTCTTCTAACTGAACTTGGTAATATCAGAACAGACATATAGTATATGGGAAGATTTGACAAAGTACTTCGGATTAAGGTTGCTCTTCCTCCCTTAGATAAGTATTGTCTCTTCCACATAGTCAATCTTTTGCGGAACCGCTCTTCCACTCCATCCCACACTGCCACTGACTTAAACGGAGCACCCAAAGGAAGACCCAAGTAAGTGGACGGGAGGCTACCCACTTTACATCCAAAGTCCAAGGCAAGATCATCAATATCCACTACCCTCCCTACTGGAATGAGTTCACTCTTGTCCAAGTTAATTCTCATCCCCGAAGCGGCCTCAAACCACATTAGCAGCCAACTTAGGTAAGTCAGCTGATCTTGGGAGGCTTGGCAAAACACCAAAGTGTCATCAGCAAACAACAAGTGTGAAATCTGAATCCCACCTTCATTCCTTCCCTTCACTTGACAGCCCGAAATATAACCATTTTCCACAGCCCTTTTAATGAACGAGTTGAATACCTCCATGGCAATCACAAAGAGATAAGGCGAGAGAGGATCACCTTGCCTTAAAACCCTTGAGCTTTGGAAAAAAGCCTTAGGCGTTCCATTAATCAACACAGAGAAGCTTGCAGTGGATATACACCACTTGATCCACCCTAACCATTTCTCCTCAAAACCCATTCTCTGCATTACTGTAAGAAGAAAGGACCAATCCACATTGTCATATGCCTTCTCTATATCAAGTTTGCACAAGATCCCATTTTCATTGTTCTTTAGAATCGAGTCGATGGCTTCATTAGCTATTAGCACCGCGTCTAGAATTTGTCTCCCCTCCACAAAAGCCCCTTGAGCTTTAGAGACCACCTTTCCAACCGCTCTTTTGAGTCTATTGGCTAAAACCTTAGCCAACCACTTGTATAGGCTTCCCACTAAGCTTATGGGCCTGAAATCCCTCAAATCCTCAGCCCCCATTTTTTTTGGGATTAAGACCAAAAAAGTTGTATTTAGCCTTTTAACGAATTTACCATGTTCATGAAACTCCCTAAAGAATCTCATCACGTCTTCCTTCACAAAATCCCACGCAAACTGCCAAAAAGACATTGTAAATCCATCAGGACCCGGGGCTTTGTCCCCACTACAACCTACTAGCGCACTGTGTACCTCTTCTTCCGTGAACGACACCTCTAAAGCATCAGCATCCAGGTTCTGTAGCTGTTCGCTGTTGTAAAGTTTAATTATAAGTTATTAAACTTTGTATTCCTGCTTTCTAATAGGTTATTCACTTTATTTAAAATCACCAAAACCATTTTTCTTTTAATTTTTCACTCAGAAACAATTATTCAGATCATTCTTCATCATCTATTCACACTTTAAAGCTTATTTTATTTTTATTTTGTGAAACCAATTTTCTTATTGTCATCCTCGTTTATTTTATTTTTCTTATTTTACTTTTTGATACTTCTAGCTGGTAGTCAATTTTCACGTGATTACCATGTCTTGTCCTCTACTATTTGATCTTATACTTACATCATACATATATATATATATATATATATATATATATATATATATATATATATGTATATTAATCGTTTGTTTTATCTTATAAGTTTATGTAGATATTCAAGGACCTGGTTATTTTTTAGCATTTTAAAAAAAATTAAATATTGTGGTTTAGTAAATGATATGGTTATATCACAATATGATAAAATTATATTTTAATCTTAATCTTAATCTATCTATTATAATATGGTATAGTATGTTTTACTATTTTTATTTCAAAGGTGAAGCCATGTTTCCTACATCATAATCATCTAATTCCTGTACTGGTTTTCCAAACCAGTAACTATGGGTTTATTCTGTTCGCCAGTTTAAATTGTCATCCACTTCTGTTTGTGGTCATCTTATGAATTTTATAGTGTTTTGACTTCTATTGAGGTCCTTATATTCATTTTTCATCTATCTATCATTTCATTGGTATAGTAATGGTGAACACCACATAATGCAAACATATTATAAAGTGAAAATCTTGTTTCACTGCCACTTTTTATCTGGGATGTTATTTTATTTAATGTTTTGAGTGCTATATGCAATTACTAGTTAGAATGTATTTGTTTGGAACTTCTTTCCTCACTAGAGAGCAAGAACTTCATGCCATGTTCTTCCAATGAAAAAAACAGTCTTGGAAAACCATGTATATTCAACCATAGCCACTAAATATTTCATACAATAATAATAATAGTTAAAATTTCTTTGTTAGTAGTTTCTATGATTGGGGGTTAGGAATAATAGAATTTATCGTTGTCTTGTCTCCAAAAGTGATTTTGCTGAAGAATGAGATGGTATGTGAGTAAGTCAATGATGGAAGATTCCTTGTGAAATCATACTATAAGACCGAGTTTGGAATGTGGTGTTGTTTTCTTTCAACATCGAAGGGTTTGAGAATCACTTTCCTCTCAGGAACTTTCCTTTGTCTGGGAGCAGTATGAGGAAAGATTCCCACTTTGGATTGTCTTACATCAAAGGATGATATCAGCCAGTTGGTGTTGTCACTGTAAGCAAGAAACAAGGAATTACTCAACCCTTTACTTATCTATTGTGGGATAGGATGGAGTTTATGGCTGATGTTGTTTTCAACTTTTGGTATTTGTTTAAGTGCTTTTGGAGTCAATTATGGCACATTTAGTGGTTGGAAGGGAAATATTATTAGTAAGTGGAAGAAAAAAAATGACATACAGCTCCACTTATACGGTTTTTCTGGAAGAATGTAATGGAAGTATTTTTTTTTATGGTTTGAATTGGTCCAAATTGCAACAGAAAATGCAACGATATATCACACAACAAAAACATGCATACGGGCAACATTGAACCAAGCAATAAGTCGCCAATGAGTGCAGTGAGCATCATTCTAGGAAACATATGTTATTGGTATAATGGAATGTCACTGCAGTAAGGTAAAGGGAGGTGCACAACCATGATTACAATACCAGAAAAAGCACAAATTTCACATTTCCTTCAACTCTCAGGCCGCCCTTTTTTTTAATAAGCGAATAGCAAATATATTAGAAGTGTTAAACAAAAGGGTGGACTAAAGCATAATGACATATACAAAGGTGCTAAAAGGTTAGACAAAAAAGAGAGAGACAAAAAGCAACCCTCTCTCCTTATTCAGAGCTCAGCTGGTCAATGAAGTCCACCATGACCATTGAGAAATCTCTCGTGTATATTCTAACTCACTCCCAAGAATTATAAAGGAAGGATTGTTTGATTGTTTGATTTGCTTTTTCAGAAATTTCAAACACCCTTTTATATCTCTCCTTCCATAAGGTCCAAAATAAGTATAAAGGAACAACTCTTCAAACTTTCTTCCTCTTCTTCCTAACAAAGGATCCATAGGACGTAAATCAACCGCCACAAGATGACTGCCTTTAAGCAAATAAAGGAGGATACGATCAACTGTTTCTTCTTCTTCTTCTTTACATATATGACATCCATTTAGCAACTTCCATCCCCTCCTTTTAAGCTGGTCCAATGCTAAGTTCCTTTCCTAAACTGAGTTCACACTAAGTAAAGTGCAAATATGCATGGAGAGTAAAGGACCTAGCTTGATATTGCACATAGGCCCAGATGCACAGACTTGAAAACAGCGGAGGCTCAAGGAAACCCTGATCCTATTTGAGTTATAGCCACCTTTCTGGGTGACTCTTAGTGGTTGTTTTTTACCCTTTCTTGTTTAGTTCTCTAAATATTATTATACATTGATATGGACTTTCACTGAAGTTCCCTTTTAAAAAATTATTATAAAGTAATGGTAATGGATATGATCCACCAGCTTGTCCGTTGTTTTATGTGCAAAATGGATGAAAAATTAACTGATCACCTCCTCATTCGTTGCCCTAAAGTAAGCATCCTATGGCCACAAATTTTTTTGCTGTCTGGAGTGGTTTGGTTGTTGCACGCTATAATGAGATGAACCCTTCTTAGTTGGCATTGATCCTTTATAGAAAAGGTATACTTGGAGGTTAGCCCTCTTGTGTGTGTTTTAGATTGTTCAGAAGGAAAGAAATAGGAGATCTTTCAAAGATGTGGACCAGTTGGACCAAGCATTCAAATTTGCTTTTATGAGTCTTTTTTGGAATGGGTTAGAATGCAAGTTGATCATTAACCTTTTGAATATGGGTTAGAATGATAGGCTTTGTTGATTGGCTTAGCTTCAACTGTAGGGAGAGAGTTTTTTTGGTTTCCTTTTTTCACATTTAAGTGCAAATTTTGGGTGTGCCCTCTTTTGGGTTAGAATACAAGGATTTTATTTCTTGGTGTAGTGGGGTGAAATGAGAAATTCTATTCTGACCAGTATAAGCTATGGGTTTCTTTGAGATCTTAGTGGGAAGAGAGCAAATATGAGGATCATGGTTATGCTCATTGAAATTGACAATGTGGTTAGCATGGGTTAATATATGGTTCAAATTCTTTAGTTATGAGGGGTAATTGCTGATTGAACTTCATTTTTCTTTCTTTGCAAATCATTGTTTATCTAATTGGTTCTCTTTTGCAGTATGGGCCTATTGTTGACATTGATTTGAAGATCCCTCCAAGACCACCAGGCTATGCTTTTGTTGAGGTGAGTTGAGATATCACAACTAACATGAAACTTACACAAGAGTACAGAGAAATAAATTTGTGCCTTCCTGTTTGGGTTGTCACATTTGGGGTTCAGGTATATTCCAGATCATAAAAATGATCAAGCATCAGATCATCTTGTCTGACCTAATCACAGCCGTAACTAATTTTTCATTTTCAGAGAATAATGCATGACCCAATCACTCGGTTTAGATTTTAACAGCCCAAACTTGGCCCATTTTTTCCAAATTACATAGAAGTATACCATTTTTAATGTGTAATTATATAAAGCAATTTTATGTATTTTTTTTTTTTTGTATTTTATTGTAGTTAAATGACGTTAATTATATGTTATAGTGTGTCATTCCTGAAAATCATGTTGACTTATATTGATTGGCTAAAGCAGAATTGGTCTGGAAAATTTTAAATTTGAACAATATGGATCCAAACTTGAAAGGATAAAGAAATATATTTCCAACCTGGTTTATATCTGGAGTGTGTGGAGTTGGTTGAACAGATTTGACAGAAATTGTCATCCCTGCTTCGTGGTTTTATTTAAGTATTGATAACTTACAATTAGTATTTGTTTCTCATGTTTTGTTTATTGCCTCATGTAATTCTCTCATACCACATCTATGTATTGAAGTTCGAAGATGCTCGTGATGCTGAAGATGCTATTTATGGTCGGGATGGGTATAATTTTGATGGACATCGACTGCGAGTAAATTCCCATTCCTGTTTCTTTTTATGCCTTTCATTTTTTGTTTTAGTTTTGAATAGTATTAACATATTTTGTTGCTTTGTCTGTTTAGTTTTTTACCTTCCTTCATTTTATGTTTTTGTAGGTCGAACTTGCTCATGGTGGGAGAGGACAATCATCATCAGTGGACCACTATAGCAGTTACAGTAGCAGTAGCCGTGGTGGACTTTCACGGCACTCTGAATATCGAGGTGCATACCTCTGATTTACTCTTGCTTTTCTCATCACATTCAATGTGGTTAGAAATTGACTTGTATTGCTACATTATGCAGTATTGGTTACTGGATTACCTTATTCTGCTTCCTGGCAAGATCTAAAGGTGAGCCATACATGTGATACTTAGTACTTTCGTATTTTTATACATGCACACTCACATACGAGTAAATACTAATATACACACATACATACATACTTATATGCTTACATACATACATACATATATATATTTTTATGTATGTATTTATGTATTTATGTACATGTGTATTTATTTGTACGTCTGTGTAATGTATATTGCTTTTGCTTCCTGTGGCAAGAGTTGAGGCTGAGTACAATACTTTTCACCATGATGATATGTTTGCATCCACACTAACGCCTTTTTGTCGTCAAACTAAGTTGGCCTTTTCAATTAAGTGGGTATTGATAATTATATATTTAATTGTTAGGACCATATGCGTCGAGCTGGGGATGTTTGTTTCTCCCAAGTGTTCCGTGGTCGCGGTGGTAAGTTGATAAGCTTTGATGTTTTTGTTATTTAGCATGATTGTTTATTCTAAATAGTATTAGCAAACTGAATCCTGTGAACTTGGGTAGGAATTTAAGTATGGAGTGCTTTGTGACATGTTCACATTTGACAGAGTAAAGATAAGAAAAAAATAGAGCAGATTTTTTTACCTTGTCGATCATTTCTATGGCAACTACTAATGTAATGAGGGAATAGTTCAAATGAGTTATTCAAAGGCAACATCTATTAAATCCTCATTGGTGGGAAGGACAGGATGATGCTTTGCAGTCTCTCCGCCAGAAAAATGACCCAAGGTATACAAGAAAACAAACCTCCCTTCTCCACCAAGGCTCAACCGAAAGAGAACATAAAGAACCTCAACAAGTACCCAACCATTCAAAAAAAGCTACTATAGTCAGTGGGTAATCAGCTACAAACAACTTGGGACTCTGACCACAAAAAGCAAATTACTTCCCTTTTTAGCTTTTGGATATAAAAAACCTCATTATCGAGTGAAATGTTGTTCCTAGCCTTTCACACCATTCAAAACAAGCACAAAGGGCTTGCTTGCCAAACCTTCTTGTGTTTTTTCACCATGCTAACCTAGCAAAGTATCTCTAACCGACAAAAAAAGCACTTGAGACACTCCAAAAAGTACAAAAATCAGCTCCCATAAAATCCTTGTTGTTTCACAATGGATCAACAAATGATCTATGGATTCTTCATGTTCAAGGCATGAGAAACATCGATTTGCTAAAGACCAACCTCATCTTTGAACTTGATCCAAAGTTAGAACTTTACCCCACATTGTCTCCCACATAAAAAACACTAACTTTGGGCCGACCCAAGAAATCCAAATGTCCCTCATTGGAAAATACCTACCCGACTTTGGTTCCAAAACATTGTAAAGGGACTTAACTGTAAACTTGCGATAGTCTCTTGGAATATACATTGAAGGTCATTGACCTGCTTGAAAGGGCAACAATATTGATGTAAGTCAATGAGAAGGGAGGGCGACTTTGCAAAGCAAGAATTAACAATTGAGCTTTTAACATTTGGATAAGTGGAGGATAGCGGATCTTGGGACATATCTATATCCTTTTTTTTTTTGATAAGCAAATAAAAAAATATATTTAAAGCACCTAGAAAGAGGCGCACCAACATAGACAAGACGTATTCAATGGACACCTAGTTTAAGCAAAAATGAGATAAACAAAAAATCCCTTTCCTTACATGATAAAGCTCAACTAATCTAGAAAATCTATTAGTCATTGAGTGATCCTCTATGTACACACTAATCCAATCCACAAAAGTATACAAAAAATCGGATTTAATTTTTTGGTCCAACTTCTCAACATCATTAAAAGCCATTTTGTTTTTTTCCTTTGAAAGAATCTAGAACAAACACAAAGGTATAGCCCTCTAAACTTTTTTCTGTTTCTACCCCATGAAAGAGCCATGTCAACCCAAAAGGCTTTTCTAAATGAAAAATACATCACCTAAACCACTCCCATGAGAGAAAGTATCCACAAAATACCTGCTTTGGTAGTTAGGCAACTTAGTTGGGGTTTTGTGAAGGATGAGAGCATGAAAGATCTGTAAAGAGTTTGGATGCTTCTTTTCTAATGCTAATTCCTAAGAAAGGGGGAACGGAAGACCTTAAGGACTTTAAGCTTATAAGTTTGTTTAGTAGCCTTCACAAGTTGTTAGCTAATAGACTAAAGAAGGTGGTGTCTTTTTCCTAAAATGCTTTTGTGGAGAGAAGGCCAATTCTGGATGCATCTTTGATTGCTAATGAGGCTATTGACTTGTTACTAAAAAGCAATGACTGTGGTTTAATCTATAAGCTTGGTATTGAGAAGGCTTACAATCACGTTAATTGGAGTTTCTTACTTTTGGTGCTAAAAAACATGGGTTTTGATGAAGATAAGTGGATCTATTGGCATATTTCCTTTGTGAGTTGTTCTGTCCTTTTTGTTAACGGTTCTGCATGGATCTTCTTTCAAAACTTCGAGGTTTGAGGTAAGGCGGACATTCTCCCCTTATTTATTTGTGATTGTCATGGAGGTCCTTAGTTGTTTGTTTAAGAGGGCTAAGGTTGATGGTTTCGTGTTGGGTTGGCGAGTGAGACGCAAAGGTGGGGAGGGGGTGGAAGTCTCTCATTTGTTGTTTGTTGATGACACTTTAGTTTTCTGTGAGCCTTCTTAGGACCCGTTGACTCGTGTTGGTTGCTTATGTGGTTTGAATTCATATCAGGGTTGAAAGTTAATTTGGAAAAGAGCGAAGTAATTCTAGTGGGGAGAGTGGAGAACTTAGAAGAGCTAGCTCAAGAGTTTGCTTGCAAAGTTTAAATTCCTTGGGACGATGTGGAGGAGAGGTTTCACAAAAGACTAGCATTATGGAAAAGACAATATATTTCCAAAGGCAAGAGACTTACCTTCATCTATATCACTCTCTTTTTAACATGCCTATCTATTTTATGTCCTTATTTTGCATCCCAAGGATAGTCGAGGCTGGAGCAATTCGTAATTGAGTTTCTCTGGGAAGGAGGGGCCCTTGAGTGGAAGCCACATTTAATAAGGTGGGCTATCGGACAAAAGAAAGGGTGGTTTGGGAGTTGAGGAATCTTTTGTTGCTCAATAGAGCTTTGCTTTGCAAATGGAGTTGGTGTTTTGTTGAGAAAATGAGCAGAAAATATGGGGAAGAAGGAGGGTGGTGCTCCTGCAAAGTGAGAGATGTGTATAGATTATGATTATGGAAACCTATTAGGAAGGATTGAGATATTTTGAGTAGCAGAGTTGCTTTTTTAATGGGTAATGGGAGGAGAGTGAAAGTTTGGAAGGACAAGTGGTGTAGTGATGAAATGCTAAGCATTTCTTTCCCCTATTTATTTGCTTTAGCTATTTCCAAGGAGGCTTGGGTGGAGGATGTTTGGAACCCATCAAATGTTGGTGGTCGTTTGGCACCTTGCTTCTCTAGGTGGTTCAATGCTTAGAAGATGGATCTTATGGAGTGTTTCCTCTTGAGATTGCAAGGAAGGAGGGTGTGTAGGGATGAGGAAGACAAAGTGATCTGGACTTGGAATTAGGAAGCTAAACTACTTTTCTAGCAGGTATTATTTGGAATTATTGGGTGCCACTGAGGATGGGCTTCTTTGCATGGAAGACTATTTGAAATAAGGTTTTAACTTTGGATCACATTGAGCGGAGAGAGGGGTCTTTGGAAAACAAATATTTCCTTTGCCGCACGAAAGAATAATCCATTAATCACATCCTCAGTCATTATGACAAGACAAGGGTTTTATGGGATCTTCTGTATTCTTTGTTTGGTGTGTCATGGGTGTTTCTCTCATCAGTAAGAGGGGCATTTTGAAGTTGGCACTACTCCTTAATGGGTAAAAAAGGGAAAAGATGTGGTGGGCAGCCCTTCTGTGCCTTTTTGGGATAATTTGGAATGAAAGAAACAGTTTAGCATTAGAAAACAAGGAGCATTCTGTACAAGGGATTAAACTTTCTTTTCTTTGTAACCTTTGGGTGGTCCAAATTGTTTCTAGTTCTTAGTCCTTCTTCTATTGTTGATTTTGTGGATTGGTTGGGCTCTTGTCGAGAGGGTGTCGTTTTTTGTTGTCCCTCTCTTTTTTTTTGGTGGCGCTTTTAGGCGTCCTGTGTATACTCCCTGTGTACTTTGGGGCACTTTTTTGTTGTCACTCTTTATAATATTTGCTTTCTTTATCCATTAAAAAAAAAAAATGCTTGCTTATACCCTGTTCCAAAGCATGGTCCACCCCCTCATTTTTAGCTGATCAAGAGTTAGAATTCTGCCCCAAGTTGCTTCCGAGGCAAAGAAACCAACCTTTGTGAGTGCCCTTGTGCTCTACAATACACTCGTAGGGGAAAGGCTCTTTAACTCCCCTGATCAAGGAGGAATAGAGGGATCTGACTGAAAAATTGCTGCTCTATATGTATATTCCTATTTAAGCATGTCCTCCGGAAATAGATGTTGAATAGAGATCCAATGCAATGTGATATCCTGGTATATTGCAGATACATTACCTGGACATTTATTTGTCCAACTGTTAATGTCATTGATGACTTATTGGCAATTACTTTGGTTACTTGTTTATCAAGAATTGGAGCTTTATAATCCAGTCTATAAATAAAATGTTGATATCTTTCTGGATGCCATTGCTTCTTCATTAGACTTTTGAGCATTGAGATTTGTATCTTTTCAAGTTCCACACTACATTTGCCTACTTGAAAAAAACGTTCCACATACATCATCAGAACTTTTGGTTTGTGCCTAATAAAAGGGCATGAGCTTTATACGGATTGTTGTTCAAGAAAAGCAAACTCCTCAAGTATATATGGCAAATGAATTTCATTACATCTCTTCTCTTCCCTAGTACTGCATTTGGATAAGTTAGTTCACGACCTGGCCCAAAAGGGGAAAAAAACACCAAAGAAAGAAGTTTTGAAGATCTATTTAACCTTTTTAGTGTCCATAATAAGCTTGTGCTATTCCAGTTGTTACTCTGCCACATGACATGTTGATTAAAATAAGATGATTATTAATTTTATTTTTTTTCATTTGACTTTGAAGTTCCTTCTGTTGGATGTGTGAAATAGATGAAACTATTTTCCTTGGCAAAATTTTTTTGAAGGGTTTTAATAATTGCCTTAAATTTTTCTGTAGGGATGACTGGAATTGTGGATTATACAAACTATGATGACATGAAATATGCTGTAAGTTAATTCTTCTGCTGATTCATTAATTGTCTTTCAGTAACTGTTTTTTTTTAAGATTTTTCTTTGGATCCATGGCGTTTGATCTGTGAAGATCATAAAGAAATACAAAGGTTTTATTTGAGCAACCTTTTTCTGTTTCTTATCTGCAGATAAGGAAGCTTGATGACTCTCTGTTTAAGAATCAATTTTCTCGGGCTTATATACGGGTATTTATGCTCAATTAGAATCCAAATTTTGGTTTCCATGTTTTATCTGTCATTTTTACTCATTTATTTGCCTAGTCTAGGTGAGGGAGTATGAACCTAGAAGCTTCTCTCGAAGTCCCAGTCGTAGCCCATCTGTGTCAAGAAGCAGAAGCCCCCGTCGCAGTCGTAGCTATAGTTATTCAAATCATTCATCAGGCAGATCTCGTTCGAGGTCTGTTTCTTCACAGGCACGCTCGAGGTCAGTTTGCTGTTCTTTATCAAGCTATGTTCTTGTGGCATATTTTTGTAACTAATGTTTTAGATGCTACTTATGTTTACATTTATCATTGTTCATATTTAGCAATTATTTGGGTTTCTTATGCTATTCTGCCTTTTCTTGGGAAATGTTATAACTCCCACTTGGCTTCAACCCATAGGCGCACACATAAATATTTTCTTGTTTGCTAACCATCCTGAACCCTTCTTTCCAGTGCATTTAGTAGGACAAGTCATTAGCATCCCATCAGATCCAAGAGACCGATCTAACTCATAAAAATATGTTTCGCACTTTTGTTATAATAGTACCTGCCTACAGTGGAGGAACTATTAGATCTATGATTCATTCCTTCTTTGTTGAGTGATAACAAGACATGGTTAGTTGATGGTTGCTGTCGCATAGGGAAGCCCTGATTCTTCCCACTTCTCATATTTTCATTCTCATAAAACATTAAGGCGTGAAGTCTTATATTGACTTGCTGCTGTCTATATGAAAATTGTCAACTTTAATTGAAGTTGTTTATTTTCCAATCAATTGGACCATGCAAATGATTCTGGCTCCCTTTCTTTTGTGTTGCTTTAATTCAAGCCAAAATCTTCCAGTGGTTATCCTCAATTTATAAATTCTTGAATCTGCTTTATTGCATATACAATAACATGATGTAAACTTGTGCTAACCTGAAATTTCATGTTCACTGTTTAAAACTTTATTCCCTGAAAGTTCTACGCATTGCAAGTTACAACCTTCAAGAATTATGAATTTAGCCTTTCTTTATTTTATTCCTTTCCATTGTTTAATTTTCCATTACATTTGGTTGAAAGACCATTCTTGAATGTTCAAAATTTCCAGTTTTAGCCCCTTGTAAATCTAGAATTTCTTATTTCTTGGGTAGCATTTAGGCATCTCATGGGAAACATCTTTCCATTTAATATTTCATGTTTCCTGAATTAGCTTTCTATCCAGTGGATATAACACAAAATAAAATCGGTTTTATAAGATGTCAGAAGTGCATCATTATATAAATGATTTAGTGCTGGATTCAGAATTAAAAGAAGTGGTGCATTCTAAATTTTGAGTTCTCGTGTTTTTCTTATAACTGAAGACGATTTCTAGGTGAGAAATCTTGCTACAATATCTCATGCTGTTTCTATTTCCTCCCTTCTGCTGTTCCATGTGCTGGATCACCATTCTTTGCATTGTTTAGAGGTGCATGGGGACTAATTGGGAAAGGGGCTGCCCAGTGGTTGCCCACTTGACATTCTTTGTTTATGAAAATTGTCTTGTTTTTTTTCTAGATCTGGATTTTTGCGGCGATCTGGGGATTGCATATTAGGATCTTGATGGAATATGGTGCCCAGATGCCTGCAACTCTTTGGTTGTGGAGGTATGCTGTTTTGCTGATGAGCACCTGTAAAAAAACCTTAAATGACAAATATTAATTCTAATATGTTATACATGGTGCAAGCCCTCAGTGCTAAACCAGAACACTGAAGACGGAATTATGATTTTAGAGCTGGATTACCACGAACTAAGTGCTATTGGTACAATCAACTACAAAAAAAGTCGTATAAACGTACCAACATCAATTTAGTAGGCCTTGTCCTCAGGATTCTTTGTGGATTTTGGTGATGCAAATGGAAGAGGATGTTACCAACTATTCTGTAGTGGTTTTTGATACTTCAATTCAGGTCTTTTTCATCTCTTGATGGGTCCATCTGTATTCTCATGATCTGGTGGGTAAAAAGCTCATTGCCCTAACGGTGAGGTTGAAGTTACTATGCATTGGATTCTGTCGCTAATGCTTTTTATGTTTGAGTCCACGGCTATTTCCATTTCTCGCTTTTGATTATGGTAACACCTTAACACCAAGTGGGAGTAGCATTGGGCTTTTGGATCAAATTTCTTAGAAGGAAATGTTGCAGATACTGAATTGGGTTAGTTTTGCAACTTTTTGCAGATCAGTTTCAAGGTCCAGATCTCCCTTAATATCTGTAAGTGAATCCCCACTCATTTTTCCATTTTTGTTAAGAACAAAACATCATGCACTCCAGATGTTTATGCCATAAGATTGCTTCCTCCACACCATTTTCTGATATCATACCCTGTAACATGCAGCCTCGTCGTCACAAGCGGGTGAGCAGAAGCCCAAGGAAATACAGGAGCCCAAGCAGGAGCTTATCTGGATCTCGTTCACCCTCGGTATTACTCCTTTTAGTCACTCATGTTGATCTTCAGTTTTTTAAATCTGATGGTTTCATCTGTTTTCATCAAGTTCTAGTTGGCTTAACGATGATGATGTTTGGACAGCGGAGTTCTTACAGGAGCAGATCAGCTGACTCGAGGAGCGATTGATGGGAGAGTAAGGTATCCAGAGTGTTGTACGATGAACAGGACAACTATAACAAATAGACTCGAACAACTAGGCTCAACATATGCCTTTGAATTTGGATAAATTATAGACTCCTTAATGGTGATATAAACTGATGTAATAAAATTTAGGCACATGCTTAGGTTGTCAGCTAATACACCTGCTCCAGGGATTCTTTGCTTGGTTTGAGTTATTGCAACCCTCTTTTCGTGCTGGTATTCTCTCAAAGTTAACAAATTAAGATTTTATTTTGGCATTTTATGATGTGTGGTAGAAGGCTGATTACTCAATCACCTGGGGATGGAAGTTTTGGCTGGCCCAGCTTCCTTACCATCTTTTCTTATTTCCTCACTAGAGTTGGATCAGTTCATCACCATAGTGATTTTTAATTATTATTAAGTAGGTGCTGTCTTTGCTTGCAAAATAATTTGGGGTTGTTGGATGTTCGAAATTAGTTATAGGATGTTAATACTTGAATTGATTTTTTTGAGCATCTTCAGGATATGATGTTTTTGTTTTTATTTATATAAAAAAAAAAGGTAAAAAGGAAAAAGGAAAAAGGAGAAGAATTGGGATTTTGGCTGGTTTGCCTCATCAGATTTTCAGTTTTGTGTAGGGTATGCCATTCATAACGCTCTGGGTGAAGCATAGCGCAGCAGTGGTATCCTTTGGCAGTTGGAGCTTCCCAGTAATATATAGCGTAATATAGAGAGGAATGTCAGTTCCTCATATCACCCGTGGTTCGATATGCTGTGAGTCTTAGTACATTGCACTGCAAGTCGGGTGTGGTTAGATTTTTTGAAGTAATTATGGGTGATCCTTAAACCTAAAAAGCCAAAAGGTTTTTCAACTTTTGGCTACTCGAAGTTGTAAGATTGCACCTTGTAAGTTTGCAACCTCAGGTTTGTGCTTGTTTTCCATGTCGAAAACGTTCAGATCACTGATCACTGGCCCCTGGAAGACAAAAACATAGGCTAGGCGGGTCTACAAAACTTTGAAGACCCTTTTGAGCGTTATGTTTAAGGTCGGTTGAAGTTGAGAGAATGAGGGAATAAGGGTTTAAGAGTCCCACGGAACTTCCATCCAACATGCAATCTTATTTTATATCCTCCGGGCAAAGAAACTAGAGGAAGCTTATAGTCCATCACACAGCCAACGTGGCTGCCAAAAAGATCACTTTCGGGGGCCACTCCACAGTTTTTGAGTCTGTCAGGGGGGGGGCCCTGACAGACTCCAAGCATTATATATCGTTTTCTCAAACATACATAATTTTTTTTTGTTTCAGTCATAGTAGAGAGATTAGTTTGCTTCACCAAAAGAGGATAAAGATAGGAAGTGTGTCTATGACCGATTCTGTGATGATGTCCTGTCCGATCCATGCCTCTGTCGGAAGCTGCTGGGCCTGATGCCCGAATCTGATCCGCTTCCGGCCTGATGGAATGCCCCCCAACCTGAATCTCTCTCTACTTGAGTAAGCGGGAAAGACGGCAAGTGTTCTCTTTCCCATCCATGAAATCGAGTTGGGAGAGGATTTTCTGCTTCTTGGAAGTTCCTGCCTGATGTACCTGATGGGAAGAAGTAAAAGCCGCTACTCTGGTCAGATGAAGAGGCCACTGGCCCTACTTGAGCCAAGCCTCTATGACTTCCTGATCTTCGGCTGCCTGAAATCATGGGTGTGCGCATGGCTGGTGAATTGCTCGGTTGTTGTTGCTGATAGTACGCTTGGAGAGCCTGGACTCTGTCACGAGCCCGAGCATTGCTGCCTGGATAAGGAGGAATCATTGAGGATGCGACGGAGCTCCCAGCTCTAGCACCAGAACTGTGGAAATAAGATGCAGTGTAAAATTGATACAGAATAAAAAGGGCACAATTGGCCAAAGAGGAAAATGTGCAGGGTGCTCAGATGCACAAATTTAGGGCAGCTTGTGACAAAGCAATTAGTGGTCAAAACTAGAGAAACTACTAAGAAAACTTTGCAGCTTGTCATTCAAGCTTGACATTACAGGGAAAGCAACCCATTGTTTGGGGATTGTTTTGAAAAATAACTATACAAATATGAATAGAATAATGATTGAAAATAAAATATTATAGATAAAAATTATTTTTAAAAAGTATTTAGAAATGAAGAAAACAGATTGAAAACATTCTGAGTTTTCAAACAGATTATTGTTCTAAAAAACTTTATATAGGTGTTTTCAAAAGTGTTTCCAAACAGAACCTAGTTATTTTTTTTGTTTTTCAAGAAAAAATATATATGTATATAATCAAGTTTATTTTGGGGAGCAATAAAGTGTTGTATGAAAATCCCATACCGAAAGGCATCATGGTAGACTTCGCATTTAAAACATGAAATCCTTAAAAAGAGTATCACCCAAAAACTACTTCACATATTTATCAAGGATCACCTGTGACCAACAAGGAAGGGGTGCATAAAAGATCCTGATCTTGGTATGTCGGAATTGGCCCTAGCTGGCCTCTGAGTTACAGGCGGAATTGAAGGTTGATCAGCCCCAATACGGCTACTGTTTGTGGAGAATGGAGGGGAATGGTGCTCCCAACTGTGATAATGGAAATCCATGGTAGGAAAGGCATAAGAAGTTGGTATCTCACTAGGTACTGATGGGCCATTCCAGTGATTATTGAAATTAGATCCATCTGACACACTGCCACTGGAGTTTGATGATGAGGGGTGAATTGGTCCAAAGTAGGCGATATATGGGCATGGATGAGTAGCCGATGAAACAGCTGTATGTTCGGCAAAGATAGCATGCTGTCCCAATAGATCGTTATCTGCATTAAATCAGAAGTCCAATGATTAAGTTTGGTTAAGATGGGTCTCTTAGCTGAAACCAACACAAAAATGGTACTCAAGGAAGAAGGCTAGGAATCTTACATGAGGTTGAGGAGAAATCCCCTTCGCTGCAAAAGCATATGTTACATGTCAGAAAAATAATTTTTTATTTTCATTAAAAAAAAAAAAAACCAAGAAGCATTAAAACCACACCACTTGAATAAAACTACAAAAGAAGTGCCATGTAGAGCTTTTCCTAACTTTTAAAAAATAAGAGCTTCTCACTTGAAATGTTTTATTAATTAACTAAAATATTTAGCCATGTTGGTCTAATCAAGCATGAGATACAATCTCCTTGTTGGGAGTCTGATCAGGGAAGGAGAGAGAATCACCAATGCAGAGTAGAAATTAAAATGGCTTGTTCTTCCATTGAATCATGATTTGATTATTATTCTAGAAAAAACTGGGTTATCCCTTTTCACAGGCTTGCACTTCCAACACCACCATTTCCCTAATCAGTTATCAATTCTTCTTCTGGTCAAACAGTTCCTAGTAAAACTTTATTCCTCTTTTTTTTTTATCCTTATGTGATTGAAATTTCAACTTTTGTTGAAATGCCCATGGTTTATTAATGAATGATCCATCCTCTCTTCTACACTCAAGTTCTCACATGATTCTAGACCATGATCACTTAAGCCTAATTGTTATTTCTTGTCTCCTACTTCCACTCTCAACATCCCTGTAAGCTTCATAAGAAAGATGAAAGCCCTTCAGAAAATATGGTTTTTATTTGGAAATGCAGCAATATAGGGAATATTGGGCATTATGTAGGCCATGTTCCATGCACTCCAACATGCATGTTGAATGAAGGAGCATATATGTGTGTGCCGCTTGACCTCATGTATAAATCTGCAATTTATGATACCGGAAGAGTTGAATTTCAAAACATTCAGTTTGACTTCTTTTATACCTAAAGCAAAACAAGGTATCTATGGAGGACTTGCCCAACATCAGTCCCATGGTTGTTAAAGGCACAAGGCACTGCCCTAAGCAAACTGAGATGCAGCTAATGTTATTCAATATTTGATAATAAAATAATACTTCAAATCTGCAATAGTGGACCAATGCAAAGGGCAAGAAAAATATTAATTTTTCAGTACCTGAAGGGCCAAAACAATAGGTAACTAATATATGTTTTATTCATAGGGAGATAGTAACATTATATATGAAATGCCTAGCCAAAAAACAGAGGAAATAGAAAAGGTAGATAAAGAAACATATCTTACTCGATAGTATAGATTATAAGAGAATCCCATGTACAGGCAAGTATACAGCACCACACAAAATCGACTTAAAAGGGAAGAATTTCAGGATAAAGGGAACCAGATATTCCAATAAAAAGAACAAATAAAGAGAACTTGTAAAATGAAAATTTCAGTGAGAAAAAAATCAAAAATACCTCAGGCAAAAAACCTAGCAAAATAGTTGGAAAAAAAAAATTCAAGAAAGAAAAGAGTCCAAAACCCAAATTTACTATTAGAGGAGCATCATCAACAGTCCAAGGTTACTGGCCAGAACAAAACTTGGACCAAAAGAAACTTCAAGCAAGATGAAGAAGACTGAAGTTCAGGGTTTGGGTAGAGGAGAGAAACCAGAGAGGTCTAAGGGCATGCTTTGTCCGTTAAAAATGAGGATTACTAGGATGTGTCACATAAGACCACAACATTCATGTAATGGCTCCATCTATTAGGAAAAAACAGAAGAATTAAAAGGTTTGAGAGAAAGAAAGGACAAAAAACCCAAAAAAAAAACAACACCACAAACAAAAGCAAAATAGAACAAAGAACATTTGCATTGGGCTTAAAGTGGCACATTCATAGAGCACCTCAGCTGACACCTAGCTATGAGCTCCAGGTGCGCCCCCCAGCACCTTGTTTTAGGCTTTAGCAACTGCAATCAGTACTTTGCTTATTTTGAATATTTTATGTAACAGAAGAACAAATTAAGCATCATGGATAACTTCCAGAGAATTATGAGTCTGTGTCCTTTTATTACTTCTTCCTTCGTTTTTCTGATCAATATAACAAGTCATGTCAGACACAACCCATCTGCCACCCATGCATATGTGTGTCACATCACAGTCCTTTACAAGTGCCCATGCAACAAAGAACTGGGTTGTGCAAAGGTGACTCTAAATGCTCTTTCATCTCTTCATTTTCCATATACCACTTGGATGCATTTGTTTGACATATTTTACAAATCCATAATGCCACATGGACATATTTGCTTAGACTGGCAAGGATAAGCCATAGGAGGGTCACAGGTTTTCTCTGACAAGGAACTTTACAAGTGCCCATGTAACAAAGAACTTTGTAACGCAAAGCAACTCTAAATACTCTTTTCATCTCTTCTTTGTACATTAGACCACCCAGACACATTTGTTTGACAGTACTTTGGAAGATCATCATTCCACCTGGGTGCATTTGTTTAGATGGCAACGATAAACCATAGAAGGATCACACGTTTTCTTTGAAAAAGCTTTCAAGTTTTGAACAGCCAAGGGATAAAATTTGTCATGCAACCAAGCCTCTATTATACAGTATTTTAATTACAAATTTCATGACATTGGAGAAGTGATTAAAAGGACTGCCCTAGTGTGAACCTTTTTTTAAACATGTAAAGCAAATAAATAAATAGAAAGGTACCAAAAATGGGAGCTTAGCCCAACTAGTAGTAAAGTATACAAGTTACACACCGGCAACAAGGGATAAGCAGACAGAAAAAACAATATGCACCGCTCAAACTGTCGCTTAACTCCAAAAATAACTACTAACCAAGAAACCACCATCAGCAAATATAACTACTAACCAAGAAACCACCATCAGCCATACAAACAAGGATCTTAACTCATTCTTCTTCTGTTTCCAAATTGGATTTTCACCCTCAGAAGTTCCACTGCATTCCTTCTATATGCATCATGATAATGGTGCTAACTTGTACACTTTCCTTCTTCTACCAATCAACTTCCCATACCAACCGGTTAAAACCTGTCAGACAGAGCATGAGGTACCCAATTCACACCAAAAGACTGTGACCAGCACTCTCCCTATGTTTCTCATCAGATATTTGTGGCAAGTTTACCCCAATCTTGTCATCTAAAGCCCTATAGAACAGAAGAAAAAAGAAATCTCAAATCTTTAATGTAGAGAAAGCTTGCATTGTAAAATACCATCTCCGTGACCAGAACATTCCACATATTTCTTATCAATGTGGCCACTTGACCCATCCCGGTTATCTAAAGTCCTACAGAAGGGAGCCACAAAGAAATCTCAAATCTTTAATTCAAATATAACTTCCATTGTAAAACATCATCTCTGTTTCTATAGCTTCCCACCCCACACAACTGACATGTAAAGGAAGAAGTTCCTCTACTTCTCAATCTTGAACACCACGAATGAAGCTCAGATTCCACACCATAGCCTCCCCCCACTATCCTCCTTTTTTTCTTAATATCCCTGTCAGCTGCTTTTCTGAACATATTAGGGAACCGTGCCTTCAACAGTTTCTCTCCATCCCACTATCAGGCCTGTTACTTAAAAAATGTGTATAATAAATTAGGAAACCAAGCTTCACATCACTGTTTACAGCTATACTGAACAAATTAGGGAACCATGAATTTGTCAATCTTTTCCCACCCCACTCAGGCCAGGAAGGAACTTGCAGCACATTACATTGAAATAAAAAATGTGTGTATTGAAATCCCCCTTCCAATTAATAACCTGAATCTCTTTTCATCTTCCAAAAATCACCACAAAAACTCCCTTTGGAATTACTCTAACAGCTCCCTCAGAGAACCCAGAATAGTCATAGAGACATGAAATCTGTGTATATGCTCATAGGCTTTTGCTCTAACTTATCTTGCCCCCTTTAGTAGGATCCTCTTCCTCACAGCCAGCCTCTCCTCCACTCTCAAAACAACAATTCCAAAGTCCTCTAGCCTTGAAAGAGGCCCCAAAGGAAGAGCCAGGTGCATTGTAGCAACCAAACAATGATCAACTTGTTCAGTATTCCTCATCCTAACTTTGTTCGCCTCACCTTTATCTAGGAAAATATTGATCACTACACTCATAGAATGATTGAAGTTGAAATGCCGATGGTTGCTCCCAAGGAGGTCCAGGGACTAGGAGTAATAGAGTTGGTAGACATATTCAGGTTCCCATTTGTATGATGACTTCTAGAGAGGAACTCCAACAATTACACTTAAGTGTTAGAGAGGCAAAAAGGAAGATTTTTTGGCTTTTGCGTGGAAAAAAAAGTGCTGTCTGAGATGGGTTGATATAATCACTGGTTCAATCATCTCACGACCCTTCGAGATATTCCCTCTAGCTTCTGGAAATTTCTTATCTTCCCATGGACCTAAACTGTATTTTTCAAAAGGCCGAATGATGGAAACCAAGAAGTGAATGCCTTTCTTGGCAATTTTTTTTTTTTTTTGATAAATACCTTTCTTGGCAAATATTCCACCAAAAGTAGTGATTGCACTTTTTACTCTAGTTGTTCCATGGTAGGTACTTAGAGGAATCTAGTCTTCCCCTTAAACCTTCCTCAATTTTAGTCTCTCTCTAAAATAAATTTCTGTTTCCTAGCAGACAATGAAATTTGGGTCCAAGTTTAAAGTCAAACCTTAGCAAACAAGCACAAACACATAAGGGAGTGCTAGAAAAAGAGGGAAAATAATTTTTTTTTTAAAAAAAAAAAAAAAAACTACCTACAAAATAGGAAACACCCCTCAATAAAAAAATTGAAGGAAGCAATTGAAACAGAAGAATACTTGGCTATAAGCCATAATATGTGAGATCATGCTTACTCAAAAGATGAAGGAAGACGTGTCAATCCACTAAATGGACACCAGTGAACCCCAAAGGACTGCAAAAACCAATCAGAAACCTGAATAAATTAAGGTAGTAAGTAAAATCCAATCAAACTATATTCTTCCATTTACTTACATGAAAAGAATCATATGAATGACCACTCAGAATGTATAATTATCAACTATGTAGCAGAAATAAAAATAAAGGTTGCGAGCAATTGAAAAGCATGTGGAAACATAATCCAGAGTGTATCATAAAGCTGCATCAGCACTATGGTGCAGCTTTTTTTTTTTTGTCAAAAAAAAAAAATTCTTAAAAGGAACACCACAAGATATATATTTTTTTAGTGATTTCAGGTTTAAAACAATTGATTTGTGCCAGTCACATATTGTAGTTACACCATGTATTATAACCCTAAATCTGATGGGTTCCTTTTAGTACATTGCATATCCAGTCATCTAACATAATTAGGCACTATCAACCATATAATTTTAGTCTAATAATTTACAGTGTGCAAACATGTTTCAGAATGCTTCAATTAGATAGTGGTGATCAGATGCCACAGCTTGTAGATTCTCATCTGCAAAAGGGATTATATGTTGATGGGTCCAAATCTTTTCCCTTTTTCTTTTACTTATTTTTTACTTTTTTATAGATAAAATAGAAAATATATTAAATCTTTTCCCTTTTTATAGTTGCATAGTTAAATGTGAGTCATCGATAGCACTTTCTCAACTGTAGCTCACTTGATGTTAAAAGACCAAGAACCATTAGTGGTGAGAGAGAAATATAATAGAATGCAATGAACAAATAGAGTGAACAGTATTATTATAAGAGCACTTCAAGCTGCTACATGATTTTTAGCTTGACATAATAATACAAACAATAGAACATATAAAAGTACATTTTCTCATAACTACCTCAATGTGAGTAAATATATATGTGTAGGTGAGAACATATAACTAATCTCAAATATGAATTGTGTATATGCGCATCATAGTACCATAGGTAGCCTCTGATCAGGCAGGAAAACCAAACCAAACCAATGATTTGTAAATTCAAGACCAAAAAGAAATGTAATTGAATTCATCATTACCACATGCATCTACTGTTTTCTACCAAGCCAAAGCAACCCCACAATTAGTATTGTTACAAAGGCACAAAATTAGATGATCATGGTGATAACATTATGATCATAATAGTAATAATAATAATACTAATGTCATATATGTGAGGATTGATTCAACCTTCTTGTTTAAAATTCAACTAAGTAAATCTTTTAAAGAGTTGCTCAAAGCAATTGCAAGCAATACTTTGTTTTTTTTAATTTTATAATGGGAATGAAGTAATAATCATTCTACTTGAAAAATTATGGTCCTGAATCTGCATCTGGTATCCTACTCTGCTTATTGTCTTTCCAAAAGCAATCAAAGCAAGTCATATTATTTTAGCTTTTTGATGTACCTCTCTGCATGTGTTCCAGCTAAAACTTATCTTGCTTACAATTATTAGTACCCTTTGTGAAGCTATTGGATTTTCAAGCATCCTTCTATATTTCTAATTTTACACACAATTACCAATCCATTCTCTGGGATTATCAACAAAAATATTTCATTTCATATGTGACACACAAAACCCTAACTTGGATTGATGCTATTAATAGATTTCCTTTTCAGCAACTATCTTTCCACAACAATTGTTGGCTTCTAACTACCATAAATTATGGAGCAAGATAAAACAAAAAAGGAAAAGTTTATAAACCATTTACCATTTCAGAGTAGCTATCATAAAGATCCTCATCGTGTGTCAAGTCGTCCATGTTAAACTCAGGAAAAGTACGACAACCATTTGCATAAAGCCATTGACCTTTTTCAATTTTCCGACAATTAGGACATTGCATTGCCCCTTTGATATTGAATGCTGAACCAATGCAATCTGGAGAGCATTATGACAATAATCACAAGAATAAGTTATGGCCAAAGGACAATATGCAAGTGCTAGATACGTATCACTAATCAAGTATTAATAGAATGATAAAAGCGGCAATGATCAATGTCAAGAACACAGGTGTGACTAAATTAATGTCCTCCAAACAGGTTAACATCCTGTGGATTCATTAACTTGGAAGTAAACTATACCAGAGAAGGAAGGGTGGCATCAAGAGAGGATACAAAATGCTTATTGCAACCAACCATATCAGACAATTCCAAGGGGCCACCACACAATATGCACCTTCAGGAAGCATAAATAATAATTGTACACAATTAAATAAATTGTATGCAATTTAAAATCGTACACAATTAAATATATAACTGAGTATGTACTTAATGGTTAATATTAACTATTTATACATAGGAATTGATCTTTCATGATTGTCACCCAAACATAAAAATGGAAAATTGGAGGACGAAAATTTCCCTTCTAGTGAACATAACCAAGTATATCATAGTTTTCCAACCCCCCCACCTTCTTCATCTCCACCCTTCCTCCCCCACCCCCACTTTTCTTCTCCTTTCAGGTAGTTTACAACATTTTTTTCCCTTTGCATTTTAATTTGATGTCTCAACAACATTAACTTCTCGATATGTCTTTAAACGTGCAATCCGTACCCCTCTCCCCAAATCCAAATAAACATAGTGCAGCTATGCATGTCCAGCTTGAAGCTTGAACTGCCAACCACTTACACTGAGGTTCCATGCCCTTTGGATCCCAGCCAAGCTTTATAAGCTCCTAGGTCAATAGCATCAAATCTGACAGAACATGTAAAATCCAACAAGATGAGGTCTAGAGGAACCTGATCTTTAAGAGATAATTTAATTTATCAAATATTGACACCAATCAACACGACGAAACAGCATAATAAAAAGAAATTGCACAAAATTCAACTATACGATTCCCCAAATAGAGATCTGACAACAATAATGATCGGCCATAACCTCCCTTTGGATGCTGCAAAGACTTGGCAACCAAAATTAAAGAGAAAAATAAAATTTCATATTTGCAGGCCTTGTACAAAAAATGAACTACAATCAAATCCTCATTTCCAAAACATTTCTCACCAACATAACCGCTCTACGACCAGATCTCGACTATTCCAATCCAAATTCATGATTTATCCCAAAAAAAAATTTGAAAATTTCACTCACCTAGATGAAATTGATGTCCGCATTGAAGCTTGGCCCAGGCCCGATCCCCATTATCCGTCACGATTTCGAGGCAAATTGAGCAGGAGACGGAGGAAGCAGCAAAGGCTTTACCTTCACCATCGCCGTCATCAGAGAGATCAGCGCCATCCAATCCCATGCCTTTTGACTCCGACAAAACCCTATCCGGAGACACGAAATCGTCCTAATCTCCCACGGCTCCTCGTAGACAGATTTTAGCAATCTAGAGACGAATCGAAGGAAGAGTTGAGGGAAGGTGCTTGGTTTGGAAGAAAATTTAGAGAAAATATTTTCTGGGAATCCAAAGAGCAGAGAAGGAAGGGCTTGGGTAGAGGGAAATGTTCAAGGGGAAAAACTGACCTCTCTCTTTTCTCTGCTCTCACCGACCGTCGGATTTGTTGAATTTTTTGTTAATATAATAAATAACCGCTGTCCGAAGCTAAATTTGATCGACGGCCTAGATTTCTTCCGAGCTTTGTCTGTGGATGCGCTTTGGTGGAAAATGTTGTCCTTACAGACTTATCTACGTCATTTCAGATTTTTTTTCTTCTTATTTTTTTATTTCTTTATTTATTATTTTTATTATTAATTATTATTCTTTATTTACTATTTTATTATTAATAATTATTTCTCTATTTGTTATTTTCATTATTATTATTACTAATTATTGTCTCATTAGTTAATTTAATATTGTCATTATTTTTATTACTAATGAAGGGGATTTTAATTCTATTTTTAATATAAATTTGTAAAATTAATATATAAAAAATAAATATTGTGATAAAATACATCCATGTACCCTAAATTAATTTATTCATAATTTACCTCTATTAGCACAAAAACTAGGTGAAAAAATGTTTTCTGAGATTAAAAAGTAATAGAAAATATATATATTTTTATAGATATTTTATTATATTTTACTTTATACAAATTATTTGAATAGTCAGCTAAAAAAACTTGGTGTTGGATGATTTGATACATGATCTTGATTTTTGCCCCATTTTATGGGTAATTGGAATTTTGTGAACACTAGCTCCAAAATTTGACCATTTTTGTTTCAACATCAAATTGACCTAATTTTTATAGTATGGAAATTCATTTTTTTTAATATTTTGAATATGTAGATGTGAATCATTTGATACTAGAAATGCGATGTTGAGTGTAATGTATTACATTGTCCGAGAGTGAACGGAGACCGAGATTGGCTAGTGGGTCGTGTGTGCGCTCATTGCAAACTTGACCCAAACAACATAGGGTAGAGAGTAGGGTCATGATGGAATTGTATCAGAGTTAAATCTTTGGTTATAAACATGTCAATGAAGACACTGACCCTAAAGGGGTGAATCGTAGTGTCTCACGTCAGTCTGGGAGTGAATGGAGAAGAATCATATATGAAGGGTTTTTACAGCACATTATTGAGGTATTTTCTTAAGGGTATAGGCCTGATAAATAAACAAAACTGAGACTGACTGGTGGGTCATATGTGCACCACTACAGTCCTAAATCGAACAATATCAAGTAAAGAGTGGGTTCATGACACTGAGTGTATCATAATCATTTTATACATAATTTGATTACGTGATGTGTTTTGATTAATTTTACTTGATATAAAGTATCATTAGATTCGATTAGTCTTATTCGATATAAGATATCATTAAATCCAATCCAAATGCATTCACCTACTTCTAGGAATAATAAAGGTTAGGAGCCCCATTATATAAGACCTCTATACTAGATATATGAAATGATCGTGACAACCTAATATTTAGATTTGGGATATTGTGGTGAGTGTGTATTCAATTTTGGACTGAATGTGTGAAACGATTGTGATAGCACATCACTATAAGTGTGTACTCATTATAGACTTTTCTCATCAAAAGATATTTATTTATGTAAAGTGTTTTACGTAAGGCTGTAACTTGGGGGCTCCAGCCTAATGTTCGAGTTGGTACGGATTTGGTTTGAACGGATTAAGATTTAGGTTAGAAAATACGACCAAAAAATTATTAAGGTTGACATGGTTAAAGGTTGGTGCAATCCTTCCAAACTGAAACCACGTATTATTTATTTATTTTAGTTATATAATGTTTTGTTAAAATATAAAAATAAAAAGAAAGAGATTTAATCTTTCTTAGTATTTAATTATATTGGTGTAATGATTTTATCATTTTTTTTTATATTCGTTAACTATATTTGATACTCGAAGTTGGAGTTTATAAATAATATTTATGTTAAATTAATAATTAATGATTTATTTTATTATTTTGAGATATATAGTTTTTATTATGTTATTTCATAATATAATTTATATTTTATAAACTTTAAAATATTGTTTTATTTGGTAATCCGACAAAAACTCATGATAATTTGATTGTCCATGACTTGTGATGACAACAAGACGGGTTCGACCTGCCTTCTATCTCAATCTCGTCTTATTTATTCAAAATATTTTTCATCTTTATTTCATTAAAAAAATAATAATAAACGAAATTCTCATACTAGCTCCACTATGTTGTTAACTTCCAAATTTTTTTTAAATATTTTTAAATTTTATTTTATAAATAATTAAAATTTTATAATTTTTTTATAATTTGTTTTAAAAGTATTTTGTTATTATTATATATATTAAAAATAGGAAAATAAAAATTAAATTTAATATATAATTGGTGAAACTCATCCTGAATTTATCTCGGGTTTCTAAAAAATCTCAAACCTGTTTATTTAAATTTCAAACTCATCTCATTAGGGGTAGGACAAGACGAGTACTCAGAAAAAACCACCCCATTGTCATCCCTAATTTGACATGGATTAACCTTCTAATTTGTCCAACTCGTTCAAGTAAATCCCATTTTTGTGGCATTATGTCACAGAAAATCAAGAGGATAATTTATTTAAATTTCAAAATACAAGTACTTTCGTAACTTGAGTCATATTGGGCCGGGTCAAAACTGTGGGTGGGCTTAGCACGCGGGCCCATTTTATTGGGCTTTCGTGTAGAGGGGCCCAAGGTCGTAAAAATTACATGCCCCATGGGAATAAAGTTGATGTTAATTATCGATAATTTTTATTAGAAGTAATAGTAGGTTTATGCTAATAATTTTTTTTATTATAAGATAGTTAATTTAATATTTAAAATTCAATTTTAAATTTCATATGTGAGAATTAAAATATTGTCACGTGAGGGTTGTGTTAAAGGAAAATATAAATTAAAATTTTATATATTTTTAAATTATTAAATTTTTATATAAAAAAAAAAATAAGTGAAATGAATTTGAATTAATGTATAAAAATAATTTATTATATTTTTTTTAATAAATGACGAACAAAATACATATTTTCATACTAAATAATTAAATAAAAATTGCATAATATAATCCCAAAAGTAAAATTACCAAAATGGGGTGGAAATTGAGCTAATAAAAATTATTATTTTTAAATTGATTTAATTTAATATAATTTGTTTTTTTTTTAATTTATCAGTTTATTGATCTTTTTGCCAATTAAAAAAAAAAACTGTTCAATTAGTAATATTTGTTCTAATTTTGTACTAAATTTATGTTAATGATTTTTATTTTTATTTTTACCAAAATGATTCAAACAAATTCAAAGCTCCAAGAATTTTCCAATATCAAAATTTTCACTTCAAGGTGAAGGGGGCACGATTAAAAAATTAAAAATAAAAAGGAAAAAGGAAAAAAGAAAGAGAGGCAATGATCATAAATGCAAAAGTGAACAGAAAAATGGTTGGAGGGTGGAGAAGGGTCAACGTTCAAATATGTTTTCCCCTTTATTCTTATCCTCCACTATAAGCTGTCACCAAAGAATATGTCTACTGGCAAGGGATATTCCATTGCCGCCCACCCATCTCCTATTCTTCTCTTTTTCTTTTTTTCTTTTTTTTTTTTATATATTATTATTATTCTATAGCTTGTATTCTCCATCTTCTTGCTAAAATGGGTAATTATTTGGGTATTTTGAGATTGGACCATTGAGGGCATTTTTGGTAGGAAGATGAGGTTTTAGTCTAGCTATTTATGGATTTTGTTTTTATTCTTATATTGTTAAAGGCGTGTTTGGCATGTGAAAATAGAAATGAAAGATGAGAATAAAGAAATCACCTAAAAAAGAAAAATCAAAATCTTAGTGAAAATAAGATTTGTTTCGATTTCTATATTGATTTTTATTTTTTTTTATTTTTATTATAATATATGATCCAAATATACTAATGAATAAACATTCTCATTCTCTGTTTTAATTTTTCTCGAAAGTTTTACGATAAGAGTTGATTTCACTTAAACCATGAAGTTTTATGCAAATATATCTAATTATCATCGATTTTCAATTTCATCTATTAACGTCCTTATAGATGTATTTTATATATAAAATTTATTTTAAAAAAATAGATATACGTGTTTAATAATTTTCTAAAAAAATATTTTAGTCACAAAATTGGAAACCAAACCGAAACAAACCTCAGATATCAATAAAACCAACCCTTATAATAATGGAATTTTTTATTTTCATAATAATATTTTTTATTTCCAATTATAATTAAAATTATAATAATTGTATTATTTTCCCATATTATAATTTTCCCATCCAAACACAATAACTAATAAAAGATAAATTAAATTTATTTATTTTTTCTTCTCAACATGTTTTAAGGGTGGTAAAATATTTTGAGATGATATGTAGCAATTACAAAATTACTTAAAAAGGGTCACTCCTCTATTATAGAAAATTTAAACCAATAAAATAAACCATCATTAATAAGAATTTCACAAAAAGACATATATGCTTGGTACATTTACAAAATTACTGAAAAAAAAAGTCACTTCATAATAGAAAAATAAAAATAATAAAATAAGCCATCACTATTTAGAATTTGACAAAAAGAGTAATCTTGATTGAACCTCTCACTTTCCTTTCTTTTTTTAAGCTAAAGCCAAATTTATGATTTCATAAGAGTAGTATTGGTGTCTGAGAATAATTTTGGAAAATGTTTTTAGATTAAAAAGAATTTTTGAAAACAAAATTTAGTGACTTGTTTGGTAACTATTTTTTTATTTTTATACAAAAAAAAAAAGTCTGTTTGGAAACTTAAAATGTTTTTAACGTATTTTTAAATATATTTTAAAAATAATTTTTATATTTAATGTTTTATTTTTAATCATTCTATATATTTGTATAATTATTTCTTAAAACAATCATAAGAAAACAAATGAAAAGAATTAAAAGATGTTCTTGAAAAAATACTCTATTTATTGTTATTAAGAATAAAAAACAAAAAACAAAAAATAATTTTTGATTGTTAAACTTATTTTTTTGTTATGGAAAACAAAAGGTTCTTATAAAAAACAGTTCCAAAATAGGTCTTAAGTGTTTAAAAAAATTTAAGAAATACTTTTAAAAATCTAAAAAATCACTTATAATATTAAAAAATTACTTGTAATGTTTTTTTTAAAAAAAAACACTTGATAATTGATTCTTTTAACAACATTGTCAAATAAAATACTTTTACTATAAATAATTCAAGTAAAATTTTGCAGTTTCAAACACACTCTTCATTTTTAAAAATAGTTTTAAAATTTTAAAATTAGCTTAATTTAAAAGTAAAAATAATAATATTTTTTTAATAAAGGTTTTATTTTATATATAAAAAATATGTTTTTAACCTAAGACTTTTCTAATTAGAAGTACTTTTAGAATGTGTTTTGTGGTGATTTTATGAAATGTTTTTAACATTTTTAATACTCAGAAAGATAAAAAAATTTAAGTATTAAAAAGTTATAAAAGCATCTTAAAATCACCGTCAAATACACTTTTAATAAACTTATAGCCAAAAAAGTATGTCCTAATATAAGTTGTTATTGTTATTATTCATTAATTGTCTACAAATTGTAATTAAATGTTACTTTTATTAAAAGTAAGAATAATTAAGCAGGCTTTTAAAATCTTCAATTTTAATTCATATTTATGAGACCTTCTTAAACATTAAAAAGTGGGAAGGTTAAACTTTAATTATAGAGAAGTAATTCTTTTATTAAAAATATAAAAATTATAAATACACCATGATTTTAGGAAATATTTTTAATCTAAAAGGTATTTTTGAAAAAAAAGTAAGTGTTTGACAAACTTTAAGAAATCCTTTTAAAAATTTGAAAAATCACTTATACTATTTTTTGGAAAAATACTTGATTGGAAATAAAATATTATCATAAATATACCCTAAATAAAAAAATGGTTTTCTAAGAAAGCAAGTATTTCTTATTTTTGTAGAACTCAAATAAATCATTTAAAAAAAATGTGAGATTTATATTTAATATTTTTATTTAAATATCATTAAAAAATATATTTAATTTTCAAATTTTAAAAGGTATAAAGCTTTTAATAAACAAAGCATATACTTGCAAGAATTTCTTAAATTTTATTTTTAAAAAATTAAAATTTTTTTTATTTAAGTAACTTTTAGTTAAAAAAAACCTATATTTACACACGAGGTAAATAAAAAAATAAAAAAAAATAAAAAAAATAAAAACTAAAGGGAGAGAAAAGGAAAAGAAAGGTGGTGGAAGAGAAGAACAATAAAGAAAGTTCCCGAAAAAAACTGGTTGAATATCTATAAATACTAATTTACTACCACCGCCTTATGCTCCCAAGTCCCAAGCCAATTCTCCCTATAACGTTCTTCTCTCTCCGCTTTGTCTTCTTCAATTCAATTTCTACTCCCACAAACATGCTTGTTTATCAGGATCTTCTCACCGGTAATTATTTTGGTTTGTTGTTTTTTGTTTTATTGATATTAATATTGTTGTTGTTTGTTGTTCCGTTTTTTCTGGGATCCTCTGGGCTCTGTTTGTTTCCAGAGAAAGAGATCAGGAAAACAACTCAGATATTGAAGTTTGATTTTTTATTTAATTTTTTTTCTGGGGTTCTACAAGGAGATATGATAAATGATAATAAAGTTGGTCTCTGAACAGTATAGCAATTTTTCTGGGAACTGCTTTCTTCGGAAACAAACGGTGTTTGTGTCTGTTGAGGCAAACAGAGGTTGAAAAGACTATTTATTTATCTATTTATTTGTTGGTTCTTATTGGGCTCTGGGTTTGTTGGGTTGTGTAATTGAATTGGTGAAACAACTAGAATAAATAGACTATAGACAATGGCGCCTCTGATTAAAAGATTTAAATTAGATATGATTCGTGGGTTGAGTTTGGTCTGATTTTCTACAGTGAGTTTTGATTATTTTCTGTGACTAGCTTATTGTGCAGGCTCTGAAAAATTTTCTCCAGAACTCGTATTATTTTCTTGGATTAATACACCCATCGTATGGAGGTTGTTTGTCTATTTGTTTGGAGCTTTTTTCTGGGGAAAAAAGAAGAAGTTGGCTTTGGAATCATATTCCATATGATAATTTCAATCTAATACTGACTGTCAATTGAGTATTCCATCGTGGGTTTAAGCTTATTGGGCATACTATGACAATCCTATTTTATTGGGAGTAGAGATCTAAGACCAGTAGCTCACCCTTTTGGGTTTTACATGTAGTCCTATAGAAGAACAAGCCCTTCAATTCTTTGTCTGCAAGTTCCTTTCTTTTATGTATCTAGTTTCATTGCAAAGGGGAACTTTTACATGTGACTGTATTCTTTGTTGATCTTATCTTGTTGTCCATGATGCATTTTGATTGGGAATTTGTATCATATGCTTAATAGTTCTTTCTTTCTTGGACCAATTTGAAAGTTTATGATTCTCTCTTACTTTAGCTTTCTTGTTATGGTGGACCACATTTGTCCTATGCGATGGAGATTTTACTTTTTGCAATGAATTTCAGGTGATGAGCTTCTCTCAGACTCATTCCCATACAAGGAAATCGAGAATGGGATGCTGTGGGAAGTGGAAGGGAAGGTTGGGACCTTTTTGTTTAGCCCTTTTAAAGCTTAACCTCAGTTTTATTTCTTACCCCTCATGAGACTTGCCTTTCTGCAGTGGGTTGTTCAAGGTGCAGTAGATGTGGACATAGGGGCTAATCCTTCTGCTGAAGGTGGGGGAGAGGATGAAGGTGTTGAAGATCAGGCTGTGAAGGTCGTTGATATTGTTGATACCTTCAGGCTGCAGGTACCAATCTTCTGACTCTGCTGTTATGCTGTTATGTTGTGTTAATTCAGCATCTCCCATCTTAAAAACAAACGGTTTTATATTATTTGCAGGAGCAACCTTCTTTTGACAAGAAGCAGTTTGTCACTTTCATGAAGAGGTACATCAAATTGCTCACACCCAAGTTAGAACCCGAGAAGCAAGAATTGTTTAAGAAGCACATCGAGGGAGCAACTAAGTTCCTACTCCCAAAGCTCAGTGATCTCCAATTGTATGTCTACCGTTTGATCTATTTTGATCTTTTTTGACCTCCATTGAATCAAAACTACTAATATCTGATCTAACTCTGTTGAAATATTATGATGCTGCAGCTTTGTGGGAGAAAGCATGCATGATGATGGCAGTCTTGTCTTTGCATACTACAAAGAAGGTGCCACTGATCCAACCTTCCTCTACTTTGCGCATGGGTTGAAGGAGATCAAGTGCTGAGGAAGTCTGTACACTAGCCCATCAGCCTTCTCCAGTCTGTCTCTTTTTAGAGTTTTGGATTTATACTGTTATCTGTTTTATGTTTGAAGGGTTCTGGATTTAAATGTTAATTTTTCTTCCTAGATGCAGCTATGCGATGAATGATATAGTAGTATTAAACTCGGATTAAGGAATAACTACTATACATGGGTTTTATTGACAAAAAAATTATAGCCTCTCTGATTCAATATATGATAAATAATCAAGTTGGGTCATGCTCTAGATGTCAATGTTTCTACATTTTAGCTGAGAATGATTGACCGTGTACAGATGGAAGATGTTGAGGTGCACCGAACCATTTTTGTAATGGTAACTACTTCGTAACATAGAGAAGCATTTAGCCCAATGGGCAGGGTCCATTGCCTTAAAACATATACAGTACTGGCCTTAAGAAATATGGAGTCTACCCCTACTGGGTATGAAGGTCTGCCTCTCCATTCCCTTTGAGGCATGCCCTATGAATGGAAGGGGGACTCTTGAAATATATTTCCTTATGTTTCGTTCACTACCAGTAAACTTCAAGAATCTTTTCATGTTGCTTAGAAGCCAGAAAAGTTTAGGAAAGGTGCGATTAGCATACGGTTTTGGATTGAGGCAGAGTAGCCTCGTTAACAGAAGAAAGCCCGACGGATTACTATCCGAGATCTTGCATTTGCATTAGAAAAAAAGACAAAAAAAAAAAAAAAAGACATAAATATCATACCAAGAAAAGAGTAAATTCTACAGCGCAATATGTATTTTGAAGAAACCACTTTCTTCTCATAATCAAACTTGTAATTGAAGCTTTACTTTCTTTCTGGCTTAAACTTTAATGACATGTTTGGAGGAGAAGCCTATGCATAATAATTTAAGCTTGATTTCTTCTTGGCCTGTACTTGAATTATACCTTCGTTGAAGTCCTCATGGTTCACCTGGAATCAAACCAATTTGACAGTCCGATTAGTACTTGCTCCCATGGTAGAGCTCAAATGTTTCAATACATGATAGAATATAAAAACATCACACAACTATAGCTCATCTGGGCTCCAAGCTACTAAAAAATTTCAATTTTTCAGCATTTTATATTCTTTTAAGTAGGTTCACATTTTGCTTGTTTGACCAAAAGTTTGGCATAACAGGTTTTCCAGGTCATCAGAAGAACAAAAATATAGAATACAACCATTTCAACATAGTGGCCTTCAATGATGTTTCATTTTCGGTTTTCTTTTCAATTAATTCACTACTGACCTAACTTCTATCTTCCATTCATCATAATATGTATAATAAATAAAAAGGAAATAAAAAAATCAAGGTGTCGTTTGGATACACTTCTTGTTGTCTATTTTTAAAAACAAAAAATAATAGTAACTTCTATATAAAATGCAATAACTCTTTGAGACGTACCTTAAAAAGATAATGACTTTTAAGTGCTTAAAAAAAAGTTGAGGTATTAAAAATAATTTTTAAATATATAAGATAAATTCTTACTTTTTATATAAGAGTTACTATATTTTATATGTCTTCAAATCTGTTAAAAAGATGGGGTGGCTGGCTAGTTAGTTTCATTCAGCACATGCACGAGGGAGAGGGGTAGGAGGAGGTGGGGTAGAGAGAGTACCTCAGTTGCATCACGACGAAGAGCCAGCATTCCCGCCTCTACACAGACAGCTTTCAGTTGTGCCCCATTGAAATCATCTGTGGATCGAGCCAGTTCTTCAAAATTGACATCCGGATGAACAGTCATCTTTCTTGAGTGGATCTACAAATACAATGTGAAAGAGTCAATAAGAGCTCTGCAAAGAGTGTACAATGCGCAATGATCTAGAAGAAAATATTCATTGAAGACATACCTGCAAGATTCGAGCTCTTGCTTCTTCAGTGGGATGTGGAAACTCAATTTTACGATCCAATCGACCAGATCGCATAAGTGCAGGGTCCAGAATATCAGCTCGGTTTGTTGCTGCTATCACCTACATGTTACCATAAATAGAATTAGAATTTCTTGATCTTAAAAGGGAATAAAATATTGTAACTGAATACATAGGCATTCTAGCTGCTAAACATTTATAGACACTTTCATAATACTATAGGAGAAACAGTACTCTAAAACTCAGCCCATAAACTAAGGAGTTCTGGAGGGGCATGAAATGACATTCATGACCCAAAAGTTGAGAAGCTAAAAACACTGCAGTGGATAGCAGAATCCAACACAAATGAATTCATGGGGACTTGAGCCAGAAAATGAGGTGGAAAAAAGTGCAGCAATGGATTTAGAAAATAATAAAACCTTTATGCGATCATCACTGCTAAAGCCATCAAGCTGATTCAATAACTCCAACATTGTCCGCTGCACCTCCCTATCTCCACTCACTTCACTGCAATAAAAGGCAGAAAAGCCTATAGTCAAGGAGGCTGCTCATGAGTTCACCTTGATAATTTCAATCCAAATCCACAAAAGCAGATTTTGATAAAAATATCATGAAAGATGTAGTGCTAAACCAATAATGGTTTACCTATCAAACCGCTTTGTGCCTATGGCATCAATTTCATCTATAAAAATGATGCAAGGAGATTTCTCTTTAGCAAGCTGAAAGGCATCACGGACAAGTTTTGCCCCATCCCCAATGAACATCTGAATACATTCCAAGTTGTTTAGTTACATGTAATAAAAAAAATAGATCAAAGAATGCACACATCACACTAACATAATTGCTACATGGCAACTAGAGAACTTAACAGAAATTGGTCAAAAAGTTGAACAGTTATATCAAGGGATGGTTTTTTTTTTCATGTATTTTGCAATGGAAATAGGATGACAACTTCATCAACCTAAAACTGGTAATCTATAGTACAGTAATTAAAAGAAATTCTACATAGACGGAGGAAATGCATGTTGACAATTAAACAGGTTCATCAAAAGGATAAGGTTGTAGTGCAATCATTTCCAAATAGAACAAAAGTAAGAAACACAAGAATATTGGTGGATAAGATAGAAGGCAACATTAAAGTGATTCAATTGAGAATTGTACTATTTCTCCTCATGGGAATGTTCTTATATCTGTTTGCTTTATTATGCACATTCAATGTGCATTACTAAATACTAACTAATCGAATCTCCCAAAGGTTCATTTTGTGTTAGAAAAGCAGCCTAAATAGTCTTTTCCACAGTCGGCCAAGAATTTATTTCAGTTTGATATTATTTATCACAATTATTTACTGGAAACAAATCAAAGTAGCCAATTCCACTTTCTCCAAATTATGTCCTTCTAACTTCTATATAAAATACAAGAACATTTAGAGGCTTGCAATGAAAACGCATTAGTTTTGAAAAACTGATTAAAAAAATTAAGGTGTTAAAAATATTTCTATTTTTCAAAACAAAAAACAGAAAGTGTACCCAAATGAAGCCTTAGTAATCTGATTGTCATGTGTCAACAAAAATGCATCCATAGTATTTTTTTGATAAGTATAAATGCATCCATAGTACTTTATACTTCAAAACTGGAAGAAAATAAAACTCCGGAAAGGAATAAAACCTCAGAATTTTCAGGATACTGAACAAGTCAAGAATCCCTAGAAGGCATCAAATAACAAATAAGAATGAAGAAGGAAAACAAATGAAGAATATCCCACCTGGACAAGTTGAGGGCCTGCCAGCTTCAGAAAAGTGGCATTTGTTTGAGCCGCGCATGCACGGGCCATCAGAGTTTTCCCAGTCCCTGGAGGTCCATACAAAAGCACTCCTTTAGGTGGGCGAATACCTAATTTCTGAAACCGCTCCTTATGTGTCATGGGCAAAACAATTGCCTCAACTAATTCTTGGATCTGTTGTAATTAGAGGCAAGTTTTAGTTGAAAGTATCAAAAATCGGACAAGCAACAACCACTTCCATAAAATATGCACAAAATTGAAACTTGCCTGCTTCTCCAGCCCTCCGATATCATTGTAGTCTTCTGTTGGTTTTTCATCAACCTCCATAGCCTTTACTCGAGAATCATACTCAGATGGCAAAGTATCTAAGATTAAGTAGCTATCTTTGTTCACCCCAACCAAATCACCAGGCTTTAACTTATCAGGGTCAACGAGCCCAACAACAGGCAGAAAGATTGTCTACAGTCAACAACAAGAATAAGTAATGTTTTTTTTTTTTTGATGAATTAGAATAAGTAATGTTTCAATTACAAAAGAAACACACATGTGAGCATTAATATTCTATCATTATCAGAATGTTAAGGCTTTGAGCTTCAACAGAGAATGAAATCTCGTCCTTCATTATGCTGGATTTGGTTAACTTCAACAAAGAGATGGAAAATAATTTTCAACTTTTAAATTAGCCAACATCCAGCATAATGAAGGACAAAATAATATTAGATATTAGTTTACAGCCTATCGCCTGGAGATTTATATCCTAATAAAGACCACTCTTCTATAAACAGAGTAAGACCAATTGCAAGGTAGGCAATGATGTGTGTTAAAAATATTCGCTTTCTATATCCCTGCAAAACTCTCTTTTCTCTGAACTTAAGCATCAAGTAGTTATTTTTGCTCTGCAGGTCCTCGAAAATTCCATTTACTGCTCCAATTAACTCTACCTTGTAAAAGACAAGTACATGTATGTTAATAAGAAAATGCTGGTGTACCTGGCGTGTAGATGTTTTCAAAACAACACATTTTCCCTTCCTCTGAGAGTCAAGATCAATATTTGCACCATCTTCCTCTGCGTCATCCTCTGGGTTCATTTCCAAGATCTAAAAACATTAACCAGAAAAAAGAAAAAAAAATGCATTGAGAACCAAGTTACTAGAACTTCAGCTTCAATTAAGCCTGTTCACTCACCAATTCCTATCCCATTGGTGCTGCTCCTATTCCTAATAAATTATTTATATGAGCTACATATCATCAATCTGATGACTCTTGTAATTAAGACATGGGATAACGAGACCAGCTCAAACAACAGTTTTGAAGCCCTAGTTTATTACATATGTTCTTTAGGGAAAAAACCAAAACAAAACAGCTTAATAGATCCACACAGTTCCAATTTCAGGAATCAAAAAGCAAAGAGTTCACAAGCCTGGATAGCACTTCAGTTAGTTACCAACTAATAAATTTGATCTTTCTGAGAATTGTGGAGTATTTTATTTTCTCAATTTTGAAAGATTATTGTTCTACCTGGAGAAGTTTGCCTATTGGAGGGCTATTTCTCCTTTTGTGCAGTTTTTCATTTTAAAAGGGAATAATACAAGCAAATATTTTTAGAACTCCACAAACCCTCCAAAAGTTGAAAGGGAATTCCTTCTCAAGTCTTCATTTATGACAACCTCATAGAAATACTTTGCAAGGGTGTTTAATAATATGGCCTTACTGTCACTCACTCAAATTTTCAACTCCATTATCATATAGTTTTATTCATCACTGAATTTCCAATCAGTTTGAAAGAAACCTTCAGGAAAACAATAGATTGATGGAGCCATGCCTTATCAATTTCAGAACTGGCCAACCTACATCATTCCAATCGAAATTTTGACACAAATAAATCAACAAGCACAACGCTTTTTAATTTTATTTGAAGTCTAGATCAATTTCGCCTTTGATAAATCAGAGTTTTATAAAACCAAACTCAGGGATTTTTAGATGCAATTAGAGTTTCATAATACTGTGCTAGGGTTTATATGGAATTGGAGCTTTGGAAAACAACATTAAGGCTTTTAGATAGAATAGAGCTCCAGAAAACCAAAGTTAGGATTCTATGCAATCAAATTTTTGTAAAAATCAAGGCTAGGCCCTAATATTGGAATAGAGCTTTGCAAACCAAAATTAGGGTTTATATATGGAATTAGAGTGTCGTAGAACCAAACTTTGGGGTTTAGATGGAATTAAAAACACAAACACACGTTCAAAATAAAAATTAAAACAGAAAAAGAGAGAATAACCTCGACTATGTTGCCGACCAAGTAGGGAAGCTGCTTGTTGAGCTTGATCTTCTCCTGATTCTCCTTGATCTTCTCCTTATAGGAGTCCCACTCCATGTTCGTCCTCTGCAACTCCTCCTTCAACACCATACCACCACCACCATTCATCAAAATCGCAAATCATATCACAGAAAGACACATATACAAAGAGAAAAAGAGAGAGAATAGAGACCTTGAGAATTCGGATTTCGTTATCGAGAAGGCGAGAAGCCCTAGCGATGTCGTCGGTGGACATAGAAGCGAGCTGGTCATCTTCGAAACTACTGTCTTCAACCATTGACGATGCCATCTTTGATTTCAACACCAGTTTCAGAGCTTTCTTGATTCAGGGGAAACCACTATTAATATACACATACACAGGCTTCGGACGGAACCTGGGCTTGGCTGGGCCGTGGATCTCAAGAGTTTTGGGCCAACAATATATAGAATGTTTTATTTTTTTTTAAATAAAAAATATTTCCTCTTTATCCTAAATTTAATCCTTTTATTTTCACTACAAAAAAAAGGAAAAAAAAAAAAATTAAATTTTATTTTAGAAAATAATTAATATAAATTAATTTTTCACATAAAATTCAAAATAAAGAGAAACATAGGGTCTGTTTGGTTCCTGTTTTCAAGAACTGTTTTCTGAAAACAAAAAACACAAAAAACTTGTTTGGGAAAGGAAGTGTGTTTTTGTTTTTTGTGTTTTCTGTATTATTAAAAAACACTTTTTTTATAACAATAAAAAGATGTTTTCATTATTTTTTTACTGTTCAAATAATAAATTGTTTTTCGTGTTTATTTTCCTTCTTTTTGTATTTTCTTAGCTGTTTTTTGTATTTCTACAAAGATGAGCTTCACTCAACCACCACACCTCCACCCGCAAACCATTTCTTATTCCTTAAATTATTGAAATTAATATACTTATATATAATGACAAAGTTATCATTTGTTTAAGAAAATTATAACAGGTGTAAAAATTTCAAAATGATTTTTTTTTTAATTTAAATGAATTGTACATATGAAAATTATTTATACATTTATAATATCAAGTTAATCAAAGAAAACACTTTATTAATTAAAAAAAAAAAACCTTTTGAACATGTTTTTTTGTTTTACTTATTCTAAAAAACTTTTTTATTAACTCAACCAAACATGTGTTTTTTTTTTTTTGAGAACAAAAACAGCTTTTTATAATTCACTTTCCAAGCACAATTTTTTTTTTCTTCTGAAAACACAAAACTATTCTCAAAAAACTGTTTTTCATAACAGTTTTCAAAAACAGCAACCAAACAAGGTGATACTTTTTCTATGATTATTTAATTCATATAAAATAATATTTGTTAAAATATAAAAATTCATGTATTTATTTATTTATTAATTACAAATAATAAAATATAATGTATTTTTTTTTTTTTTCTAAAAGACACTTTTCCCTATATTTTATATTTTCTTGGAAGGATCCCAGTAAATATGGCTGGGGGCATTATCGTATTTCAACCACAGCTCCATACGGTTAGGTTACATCAGTCAATATACGAGGTAGAAGGCCTTGCTATATTCTTTTCCGAAATAATAAACTTCGAAAGAAAAATGATGAAGTCCGTACTCTATTCCTTGTAGTAGAGGCAAATTGACCCAATTTGGTTCAAGGGTTTAGGCTATATGAGTCAAACCCGAACCTAATTGAATATTGAGCTTGAAAAAATGAGAATAGGTTGGATTCAAGTCGAGCGAGCATCCTAGATTAAAAACCGGATTGAGTTAGGTTTGAGTTGTTTTACCTTGAGTTCAACTTGAGTTAGGTTTAAACCCAACCCAACCCAACCTAGTTGAGTTAGGACCGTAATACAAATAATAGGACATAAAACTTAAAATGAATTATAACAATGATGACTAATGAAATTTAAAACCAATGATGTTTGGGTGTATTTAGGCAGACCTCCGGAGTCGGAGTCAAATTAAACTATTATCAAATGACAAAGAACCCGGAGGAATAGTTCAAATACAAATTCTTTTCATACACTCATACCCTTACATCTAGTTTGCTTTCAATTCTGGATAATCTCTGCAGAGTAATGTAGGATATGAAGACGCTAATACATATGAACTGCAATAAGCGGTTGCAGTAGCTACTGAAAAGAAAACAAACCTTACATACAATACAAGTAGCCAGCACTCTGATGGGAGGAGCACTTTTATTCTAAGCTCCTAAAGCTTCCAGTGAAGGCCCAGCTGATGCAAAATGCCTGCAACTATAGCCCAGAAGAGGATTTCCGCGAAGATGACATAGAGTAGGATGCCCACTTTTCTTGAATGCCAAACTTGGATGAAGATGTGTTGTTGAATCCAATTTATCTGCCATAGTTTAATTCAATTTGGTTATGAAGAATTGAAGATTTAGATAGTACAACTACAAATGGATGAATAGGAGTTCTTGATTCAACTGGGTTTGCGATTGAATGGGTTGTTCTGTAGAATTACGAAATGAAATACTAAGTTGAACCTCTGATCCAACCTAAAAAACTAAAGAATCATATTATGTGGGTTTGCTGAAAACATGGAACATAGTGTTTTACATTCAGAAGAGCCATTATTAGGTCTCAGCTTTATTCCAGCATTGTAACCAAGAAGCTAAAGCGATAAGAGACAAAGCAAAGTAAAACTTAACAAGCTAACAGAAAATGTACCAGTGTGTTATGAGGGTCACCATAATACCACCCGTTTATGAATTTTGCAAAGACGCCTTCAGCTGCCATAACATAGACAAGCATGGCATTCATGCCAATCCATTCCAATGGCAGACACAGGAATCTCATGCCCCAAACATCAACCTGGCAACAAGAGAGTACTACTTTTGATTATACCAAACTCGGTGAGGGAGAAATCCAAAGGTTTCTGTACTTTTGAGTGGCCCAATGATGTACAACCAACATATTTGTATTCATTCTGTTCATGTAGGTGGGTGAAGTAGCCCACAATTTGATGGCCCTTTGTGAGTTACAGTTACTTTGTAATTGTTTTCCTTTCTTAGGGCTATTCTTGCAGTCACCACAAACAGAATGCCACATCAATACAGGCTCCCAGTTCCCCTGAAGTAGAGGGGGGATGCAGTCCATTGTATGATGAGGCATACTGTGATTGGTAAATGCAGGAACTTGCAACAAGTACATGTCATGGAAAGTTATCCCTACACTCGAAGAGCAATTACCATCTAGCTAAATTATATTGGTTGCAAATTCTTAGAAAACCTCACACACCCGAATATATTATGGCAATAATAGATCGTCTAACTTTCAGAAGAATAGCATACCAGAATATAGAAGAACGAAAATACCAATGCTGCTGCCCCTGAGGTCACACAAACATAACTAAATGTGTACAGCTGTTTGTTCAGAGGAATTGCTGCATCATAAGGGAAATAGCATCAGAAAGAAAAAGGGACAATAATAGAACATATCTAAGATTTCCTTTGTTTTGTGCTCCTCGGTACTCACCACCTGTGAAATGAAGAGTAATTCCTAATACAAGGAGAGTAAAACCCATCACAACCCAATGCTTCAGTCTATCTGAGTGACCCTGGAATTGAAAAAATTCAAAAAACAAGTGAAGTAGGAAGGTTTATGCCAAGCACAATTTACCTAAATCATTCACTTCACCTTCATATGCATAAGCACGTGTCCAAAATGCACTCCAATTATTGTGGACAGAATTGCAGATATGGAACTGCAGTTATAAGAAAATCCATAGATTAAGACATGTGATTTACAATTATGCTACACGGCAACAGAAACACCCTCATCATGAGCTCTCCATAAATAGCTGTTCAATTGGAGCATTTCATGAGGTTGGTGCTGAAAACAAAGAAATTGCAATGTAAAAATCAAGAAATAACAGTCAAGTCATCCATACTTCCTAAAATGAGGCTCAAGCTTTTTCCAAGAAATAATTGAAAATTCTTCTTCAATAATCTTCACAAGGGATTAGGGTTAATATCTATGTAAAAATATATAATGTTACAATGATGTGCAACAAACCTTAGAATTCCTTCAGGTTCAAAAGGCGCATAGCACCATGATGGAGCATCATTCCGAAAAGGGCCCTCATCAGGGGAATATTCATTGCAAGCCTGCAGCACTTCAGAGAAGATGAAAAATCTGCAACTGCCATCATCAACAAACTAGAGATCTAAAAACCAAAGAAATGTTACAAAGGGCTGATGATTTAATCACTCACCTTAGATCTCCTCCAAGCTGGATGCTGATACATGTGATTCATTCCAAGTATTTCTCTATCAATGTATCCCACTACGTTACAGGGAGGATCCAGTTTTCCCCTCGCACCACAAGCTACCTAGAATAACATTAGAGGATTACCTAAGATGCAAGTAAGAATGAAATGAAATCCTTCCATGTTATTTCCAGTAAAACTTTTTAATAGCATTCAAAAAAACATCACTGGGGAAAATGCAGTTGCTGAAGAAATTAACATGACCTTATTTGTTTGACACACATCAAAAAATAATGTTTATGCTATCTAAAAAAAATGGAATGATTTCATTCCTCCTCCATCCAGATAGAGATTAATTCATTATCAGTTAGCAAATGAACAATATATTATGTGGGGCTTCAGAGTCTTGTGTAAATAATAAACATGATTACTGACAACTTAGACTATGCTAAGATCACTTGAGATAGCTCAGTAGAATGAGAATGGGCATACAGGGACTTACAGTGAGAACCTTCCCATAATCAGCACTATCTCTATAATGGACAGTGAAGTGCCAATCAGGAACATATGTCCCATAAGATACAGCCATATAAACAATTAAAACGCATGCTCCCATCAGCCTGCAAATTGAAGTACATATAAAAGAGTGGAGGAATGTTTAACAAATATAAAAGATGTCACCATTAGTCAATAAGAAACTACAGAACCAAATACTCACCAGTGCCAACAGTATAATTTAAATATAGAGAACTGGCCAGGTGATAGATCCTTGGCTTGGGCCTTTTTTGTAGTGATTTCTAGCAGTGCAACTACCAAATATGCAAGAGCAATTCGCTGAAAAGGGTAAGCAAATTAACACATGAAAACAAATTTCCTAAAATTTAAAATGTTGTTGATCAGAATCTACATTGAAAAGATAATCAATATCACCTGGAGAATGCCACACCATCTTATTTTTTTCATGTCAACACCATATGTTAGTTTGTCAGGATCCTGTGTGAAACTTCCTTCATAGCATAATAAAGCCAAGTTAGAACAGTAAAGTAACATCTGGTTCTCACTTTCCATTTTACTGTCTTGCATTGTCAAGGAAGATGTTGATATGAAACATGCTTTCTTTTAGGAAATTGAAAAGTTCTCCAAGCTTCCAAATGTTAAAAAAGTTAACACTACTGAAACATAGACTATTTCATCTGATGAGACTGTGTGATGTTCGCAATCATTACAGTAACAGTATCTTTTAGAATACAACTTCACTATACTTCTCTCAATCTGTTCCAAACTAGAGTGCGGGATTCTTTTTCCTTCAATCTCAATCTGTATCAATAGGAAATATGTTTTCCATAAAGGAAAAAAAGGGGGTTGTGGGTGTTTTGATGCAACAGAACAAGTCTAACAGGTTATAAATTCTGCAATATATATTCCATTATTTAGTGGGTTCTTTGTTTTTTTGGTGGGAAAGAACTCTTTCTAATGTACATCTCCATGAAGAGAAACATAAAACTAACATAAATGTCACCATTTGCAAGTGACTCCTTTTCAAAGAAAAATTTTCAATAGGAAAAGCAAAACACCAAGCATCCTCCGTGTTGGAAAGTGTCTCAAATTGTATTTTGAGTCAATTTGGAAAGTTATTGATAGTTTCATAATAGAAGATATTCTTGAAAGTGGGTTTCCTATTATTATAGGAAATATCCTATTATGAGATCTTCTTATTAGGAAAATGTATCTTTGACATTTATACACTTAGTTTCCTATATAGAAACTTCCTTTGTAATTAGGAAAAAATATAGGAAGTAATTTTGACCAAAAATAGTAAGTCTCTTTGTGGGTATAAATTGGGGCTTTGGGATATGAGAGCTTGAGGTGTTGTAATCTCCTTTAACAACAGTGAAAGTTCTTCTTCTTCGCCCGTGGATGTAGGCTTAAGGCCAAACCACGTAAATCATTGTGTTTTATTTTTTCCTTTTTCTTATTCTTTTCTCCCTATTATTATTCTTTGTTGTGATTTGCACAACACTTGGAAGTCCTCATCCAACAACATAATCTTCACATGGTTGATTGGGAATGTGTATGCCAGATTGACGCTTTTCCCTATCGGGGAAAGCCACATTTCTTTGACAGCCATTCATCAAGAAAGCAAGAGCGCAACACAAACAACAAACAAAATTATTTCCTTTTGGAGAGACTGACTTAGAGTCCATCCCATTGGACTAAGATGTTTTTCAAAGTAATTCATCAAACATGCTAACATTTATCATGTGCTATGTTGTCTTCAGATATTACTACAATACTAAAATATAATCACAGTAGGCATACAAATAAAACAGAAAAAACTAACCTTGTAACAGGAGCCCCCAAAAGAGGAGCTTCAAAGTCCTGAGGATCACCTTTTTGATGGCCATAAGGCGATCTGGTATTCTCTAAAAGGACAACATCAAGAATAAATGCATAGAAGTAACAGTCTTTTATTGTCTTTTTTTTATTTGATAAAAGGAAGAACCAACCTTGAGAGCAAGTGCAATGGCCACTCCCACAATGAATAAGAAGAATGGCATCACAAAATCAGCAAGATTACAACCATTCCATGGTGCATGTCCAATCATGGGCCATTCTCCTCCAGCATCATCCACCAAAATCATCAGCTACAATGCATATATCTAGCACGTTTCAGTATGCACAGTACAATGGATTGTGACATATGACAAAAGTGGAGCAACTATAGACCCACCAATGAGAACCCAACTGGGTACATGTACAAAACAGTAAGGCCATGTTTGGTACTGGGAAATGCGAGGAAAAGAAAATAGAGATGAAAAGTAGAAGGAAAAAATAATAAAAAATAGATTTAAATCAACAAAGTATTTTTTCATGCTATTTCAAACTCATTTCATTTATTTTTCCTCTTCTATGTAAAAAATTAAATAATCTTAAAATGCATAAATATTTAATTAATTTTAGTTATACTTCATTTTCTTTGTATTTTCCATAATGAAATCAAACATGAAAAAATTATTTTCTTTAGTATTTTTTTTCTTTCCTTAGTACTTTCCAATAATCAAACATAGCCTAAGCCCCAAGCCCACTACTTTTTCAATGTAAAATCAGCTACTAATCTTTTGGGATATTCTTATTTGGACACATGACCTACAGCTTGTGAGTAGATTGGAAATAATGAAACAGAAATCCATTTTGAATCTTTGCTTCATAGAAAACTGAAGTACTTCATGATTTCACACCTTTCTACTTGTAATGTGTGTGAATTGAGTTCCTTATGGCACCACCATACATTCAATTCTACTCCCCCAAAGATCAGCTCAGCTTCATTGATAACTTAAGCTATGGCCATGCTTTTGGTTTATGTGCTTACCCTTATATAAAAATATAAGATTATCTTAAAGATATAAAGGAATTCTAATGTTCATACAACAGTTACTACGCTTTATAGCCATATCAACCCATCCTCTCAATAATGAATTAGTTCATTTTGATGGGTTTCTTTTCATGGCTACAAAAATTTATGGAGAGCACACAACATAGAGATGCTCCTTAAAAAATAGATGAAAAAGGAAAACCAGAAAATTTAGACACACAAAGCAATTCATATTAAAATATGACAAATAATATAGTTTTAAGTTATCAAACCCATGGAATTAAGAATTATAGTAATTTCCGGAAACCAGCAAGGGCAATTTAGTAATCCCGTCCTTCTTCCCCCCTGAATCGCCAGGTGTCACTCAAACGGCATCAGTTGCACGGATTACAGCTCCTACCGCCGGTGACACACAACACACAGAAGAGAGAGAGGGGAGTTACCGCGACGGTGAGGCCTCTGAAGATGTCGAGAGATGCGAGGCGCTTTGTTTTCTGGGGCCTTTCCTCGGGGGGAACACCGGAGTCGGATATGATGAGACGGTGCTGGTTATCCGGGGCGTCGTCTTTGATGCTGGTGTCGGCCATGTGAGGTCGCCGGAGACACAGGTGGCGGAGGATATAGGGAAGAAAGGGTTGACTGAGATACTGAGGGAAACGCTGTTTTGTCATGACGGCTGATTTTTGTCTTTAAAGAAAAAATCAAACTGCTATTACTCGACAGATCACTGTCTCACTTGCATGCGCCGTTTGTTCGTTAGTTCCCTTTGGATATTTTTAATTTACTTATTAAGCATAGATGGTAAAATAACTTAATAATATAATTTAAAATAAAAAATAAAAATAATTAATTATAGTTTCATTTTATTTTTTTACATTATTTTCATAATCTCTTTTAGTACTCTACAAGACTTCATTGACCTTAATTATAATTTATAAAAATAACTATATCAATTTAATTATTTAAAATATGTTTTAAATTAATTTTATCAAACAATCATAATAGTTAAAATAAAAATTAAATAATAAATTTTAAATCAATAATTTAAATATAATTTAACTTAAAATTAATTTAAGTCATTAAATAATAAGATTTTAATTTTATCTTCATACAAAACATAAAGGAAGATGAGGGTACGTGAGTAATTTTTATTTATTCTATTTATATTTAAAATAGAAATAAAAATTAGTGGTTAAAAAAAATTAGTGGGGTATATAAATATAACTCCTATTTAAATGTGTGTATATATATAATATTATAAACTTATAAAATTAAATTCTCCTTCCACTTGCTTACCAAATCCACTCTCTTCTTTAGTTGTTTCTAACCTTCTTTTCTTTTGAATATAAGGGTATTATTTTAAAATATTAAAAATGAAAGGCAACCGAGTTTATAAAATTATGATTGTAAACTTAATTTTTGTTATATTTGATTTGTGGAAGGCACTAAGGAAACCAAAAAAAAAAAAAAATGTATTAAAGAAAAATGTTTTGTTGCGTTTGATTTCATCATAAAAGAAAAATCAAATATAATTAAAATAATTTTAAAATTTATATATTACTATATTTATGTAATGAAAAAAATAATTAAATGAGTTTTAAAAAATATATAAAAATAACTTATAGATTTTAAATCTTTTTTTTTTCTTTTTACTTTTTCTTTTTAATTTATTTACTTCACATTTTTCATCAAAATTTCTAAAAAAATGAAAAGTGAATAAATATGATTTTGGGAAAAGTATATCTAGGAATTCCATCCCAAAAGAAATAGATTTTCAGAACCCAACTTTTGCAGATTTTTTTTTTATTCATTATTCTAAAGCCTAAATCTTCAATATTTATTGGAACATTATCTTTCATATTTTTTTTCATATATCTAATTATTTTAATTTTAATAAAAACAATGAAATATTGGATATAGGTGAAAATAATTACAATGAATATGAAAAATAACAATAAAAGACGATGCAATTACTTCTTACTTTGGTATTTTAACATGTCATACACCTTATCAATTTAAAAGTTATATTAAAATGCTTAAATTATTTCTAATATATCATTTAAAAATGTCATAGACCTTGTTAAATAATTTCTAAAATATTACTTATTTCATATATTTCTAACAAAAGCACCATATATTAAAAAAAAAATTAGGCCATGTTTGTTTAGGTATTTTCCATTTTCATTAAAAAAAAATTCAAAGTAAAAAACAGGAATAGATTCAATTTTTCCGTTTTCATGTTCTTTTGTTAAGATAAAAGAGGAGTGGAAAAAAAAAAGGGGGTTTCCCTTAAGAGAGTTGTCTTTAAGAAATCAAAGTAGAAAAAAAAGAACAAGGGATAGTAGATTTGCTTTGCTGCTGAAAACAATGGTTTGTTTAGAACATGAGGGGTAGCTCAATTGGTCCGACCCTGGGTTTGCTTCCCAATGGTCACCGGTTCAAGTCCCCTCAAGGCTATTGGAGGATTTACCCGGTCGTTAACTATAGGGCCCCGCGAGATTAATCGAGATGCGCATAAGTTGGTTCGGACACCCACGATTATCAAAGAAAACAGTGGTTTGTTTAGAAGAGCATACAAAATTTTGGATTATTTTCAAATAGTCATCACCTATGAATTTCCATGGACACACTATTAAGGGTTCTAAAAAATTCACCATTTCTCAAGACCTCTTGGTTAGAGGTTTTCAACAATACGCTTTTTGTTGAAGGAAAGCTCTACAATTATCCATAATACCAATATTGCACTGGATCAAATATGCATATATATATAGTTTAGAAAAGAGGATTTACAAAACTTTTCCCCCAACCCCAAAAGGAAGAAAATGAAATAGCACACAGGCATGAAAATCCAGATTGGAAAGGAAATGAAAGCGACCAAACCAGTTCACACTTCCATTTGATAAATGCTCCTATTGGGAAAGCAAGAAAGGATAAAAGCATCTGTATCCTTGGGAGGCAAAAGGATCAGAACTCACTCAAAGCACTGGTGCAGCATCTGAAAGATGTTTAGTCCAGCCCTCCTTAAGGCATATTGCTATACCAGAGTCATTTGTTCGCAGAGTTTTTGTTGTGTCAGCCACGGCCACGTCCTCCACCTGTTCCAAACAAAAATCCATCAGTCATCTTTCCCAGGTGGTGTGGGCAAATGGTGCCAAGGGTTTGACATACGACATGGAGTGTATAGGTAAATCTAAAAGGCGACATAAGCAAACATAATGACAAATGTCCTGGATAATAGTTTTACTTTGTTTTAATGGGAATAAATAGATATAATATGTACCTCTGCTACCGCCACTCCTGCCACCAGGCCCTCCCCTGCCCCGGCCTCCACCCATGCCTTTGGCACCTTCATCTATGCCACGCCCTATGCCCTTTGCTGGCCTTCCACCAGGACCTTCCTCTCTACCTCTTCCTCTCCCACGCCCAACTCCTGGTGGCTTTCTATCTGAAAATTGAAAATTCAATTAAGAAGCAAGAATTAGCTATATTAAAGGCTGAATACATGACATCCATAAGACCTACTGATAAATTCATGCACATCCACAAAAGAGTTCTTGGAATTTTTTCATTGCTTTCATGCACTTGAAAGCCATATAAAACCTTTCTATGAGAACTTGAAATAACAGAGGTAACAGAAGAGAGCTATCTGAGCAACATTCAGCAATAGGATCGGCTAATTGCTCGTGAATACTCAGACAAACTGAGTCCTAGTTTATTATGTAAGTGAAAACTGATCAGTGATGATATAATAATGTGAAAGAATCAAATTCTTTTTCTTCAAGTCCCAGTTTCCTCTGAACCAATGCTGCATTCCAATAAAGCTAATGAAGTAGGCCCAATATCAACCAAGATGCAAACAACTATAAAGAAAATAGAATCAAACCATACCTGCACGATTTTTTGTTTCTTCCTGAACTTTATCAATCACCTGGAACACAAAACCATCAATGTCATTATAGATGAAGGATACGCATTTAATGAAAATAAAATATGATTAGAAAAAGGCAAGAAAGATTCTAAAGCAAGAAGGCATAATCAAGTCTTTTCCAGGAAAGCACCGAACTGTTGAGAACTTAACCATGAAGACAAAATGAGAAATGAAGATACAATTAACTACGGAAGAAGTTGCTATAAGCAATCAAGTAGTAACTAACATCAATATCTTTAGTAGTAATATTGATATCTTTAGCTGCATCATATATCAATTTAAACAAGGACTCAATATCAGTACAGTGCCATAGTCTCTCATACAACATGAGTTGCATGTACAACAATACTTTGTCTACTAATAATACTAATAATAAAAGGTCTTCTCCAACAATTAGTAAAACTCCGAAGACAATATAAGTTATGTGGACACCAGATGAAATATGAAAGAGTTGTATGCAGGATTCAATTTTCAGTTAATTGCAAATTTCAAATTTCAACCATCAGGTAACCTTTTGCCATTTTGGTCTTAATTGTCAAGAGACATGATTATTATGGAATTGAATTCTTATTAGGCCAGAGGGGCAATACGACTAAAAAAAATCTAATTGTTTAATCAGGGGATATCAAATAATAAATAGAATGCACATTATGAATTGCAAACATATCATATGTTAGGGAGTTGAATTCTTATTGGGCTTAAGAAGCAATAAGACTAGCTGAAGAACTAACAAGAGGATATAACCTATCTACAGCTCAACTTAAGTGGAGTGATACAAAAAGTAAAAACCAGCATAGAAATAGACAATGTTGATGTATAAAGGCAATTGATTGAGGTCCAATTCCAGAAAAACCTACTCATCATTCATGAAGAAAGGACTTTAATTGTCAATTGCCTCAATTATCATGATGCAAATAGAATAAACTGTTAAAAGGATTAAAGATAACAAAAGCATCAACAAGACCCAAAAAGGTCTAATTGCAAAATTTGCGGTTTAAACCCAGCATAGAAATAGAAGATATAGAAATATAAAGGCAATCAATTTAGGTCCAATTCCAGAAAAACCTACTCACTCTTTCATGAAAAAGGACATTAATTGTCAATCGTCTCAATTATCATGATGCAAAAAGAATAAAATGTAAAAAGGAGTAATAATAATAAAAGCATTGACAAAACCTAAAGAAGTCTAATTGCAAACAACCCCGAGATGTGGATCTTCCAAGGCACGTTAGCATGGCATCCTCCTATTTGAACCGGGGTTTGAAATGAAAATTCTCTTGATTTAAGTGAGGTCAAATGTAGATCCAACTTTCTATTCACACATGGGATCAAAAAGAAGAAGAAGAAATTGCAAAATTTGCACGAGTTCCATATATAGTATTGTGAGAATAAGAATAAGATGACCTAAAAAAGTCTAATTGCAAATTGTTAGATGAGAAGAAGACTTAAAAAAGTGTACTTGCAAAAATTGCATGGGTTCAAAGAAGAATGATTAAAAATAATAAAAGCATCAACAAGACTTAAAAAAAAGTCTAATTGCAAAATTTGCATGTGATTAGCAGAAGAAAAAGAAGGCGAAGAAGACCTAAAAAGATGCAATTGCAAAATTTGTGTGGATTCCAAACACATTGCAATGTGATTAGAATAAGAAGAATTAAAAATAATAAACGCATCAAGAAGACATAGAAAAAAGAAGAAGAGAAGACTAGGAGGGGGAGGATCTGAAATGATAAAAGCAACAACAAGACCTAAAAATGTCTAATTGCAAAATTTGCATGGGTTCCAAAGAAGAAGAATTTAGGGGAAGGACTCTAACTGACATCTAAAATTGGGGGAAGGACTCTATCAGCAAACAACCAATCTCTACATTATCATTAGACAGATGAACTTCAACAAAAGAACCAGCATCTAAAGCTTGAAGAAGTGCAAAGGAAAAACTGCCAGGATGACCATATGATGACATCTACAGAAGAAGAAGAAATTGAAGAAAATTCAGGGAAGGACTCTGGTCAGTGTGCAACCATTCTCTGTGTTATCATCAGAGATGCGCTTCTACAAACAGACTGCCATCTAAAGCTTGAACATGTGCATAGAAAGACCACTGATGTGACTGTATGATAACTAGCACAAGCTTAGACAACAATGCCATAAGGAGCACATCAACGTATGATTTGGCTAAAATGCATCATTCCAGAGAAAATGAGAGAGAGAGAGAGAGAGAGACTAGTCAGTGTGCAACCAATCTCTATGTTATAATCATGCGCATCTAAAGCTTGAACATGTCCATAGAAAGATCACTGTGACTGTATAATAACAACTAGTACAAGCTTGGAAAACAATGCCATAAGGAGCACATCAATGTGTGATTTAGCTAAAATGCATCATTTCACACACACACACACACAGTACAAAGAACCAAAATCTCCAATCTCCTTTTTATTTGATTATGGGATTTCAACCATAGTGTAGCAGGATGTTAAAGAAAGGAAAGATTTTAGGAAAAGAATCTGCTCAAACGTTATCATCAGCAAGATGTGCTCCTACAAAAGGGGAGCTATCTAAGGCTTGAGCAAGGAAGATATCAGCAGGATTTCATCTACATTATCATCCCAATACCTAGGTTTGGAAACAACACACAGACCATCTAATCTATCCTGATTCTGTGATTCCAAACTAGAATGCATGATACACACAAGCAAGAAGTATACGTATTGCCATGCCACTAAGAGTTGATCCAGGGCAGGTTCAGATGTCACATGGTTCAAGCCATTCAGTTTGGTCCACACATGCCAAGTTATGGGCAGCTTGGCCTGATTTGAAACCATAAATAAATTCAACACATACTTTCACATCAATCCATTCTGGATGCACACAACTAGCTCTGTACTCAACTTTAAAGGCCTTCTATGTGCACCAGAATGCTCTTCGTTTGAGCATAGATCTTGGCCAAACACAATCAATTCATCCACAAATTACTTATTCAATAATTTCAAACAGATTCCTTCAATAAATTATTGCGCACTAGTTCTAGGAATGCCCACTCATACTCCCAATAACATTTCAAATAAACATAGGCTTAATATATATTTCTAATTGCTCATAGTCTTCCATTTAAAGCACACTAACAACTTTTATCATCTTACAGAATTGCTGAAGGGATGTGGTTCTCAACCAAATACATCTATGTTCTTGAAGTCAAGACTTCAGTACTTCCTCTCTTAATGAAAAGGACTCCATACATTAGAAGTTAGAAGTGAAGAAATTACAGCTAAATGTGCTTGGATCAAAGAAAGGCTAGCAATAGGTGTCAAGCTCCAAGCTGCATCAATTGCTGTTTTAACAAGCATGCTATGACTAAATTAAGAATCATTTTTTGTAGGCAAAAGTAAATTAGATCAGATTAGCTTGCTAAAAAGGTCAATCCCAAGTACAAATGAGGCATATGCAGGATACACATGTAGGAGTAGAAAGGAAGGAAAAACATCTGAGAAAAATGCGTGAATGCAGAGATCAGCCACATCCAATTCTATCCACAAAATGATGGAGAGATACCCCCCCCCTGGTTTCAAGATTTTGATCACCATGAAAACCAACTTCAGGAAGACATTTTCAAATTTTATCAGAGTGTCAAATACTTTGTGGTTCCCCTCCTTGAAGATAGACTTAAAAATCATGGCAGAATCATGCTCCAAAATTTCCTTCTTTCTATAATCAAAATTTTCTATGGAAATACAAGAAATTGTCCAGTTTTGTTAATTAAATTCATTTTCAACTTGAGACAAAATCCATAGTAACCACTAAATGAAAATCCTGAAAACTTGGAGTTTAGGAATATAGCCTATAACAAAGAAGCATGAATATGAATATAATAGCAATATAGCTTTAAACTTAGATATCAATGAAAAACCAAATATACCTCATCAGGGACTCTGAGATACTTAATTGTATTCCCACGAATGTAGCATTCTGGCATTCTCCAAAACCTATCTCCATCCTACATTTTAATTCCCATTGTGACCATGAATCACAGAAGATGATCATTTTAAGTCATTATAAAAATAAATTAAAGAAAAATAAGACATAATTGATTGAAAGAAATACCATACTTTTGAAGTGCAGATGACTTCACGCAGATGGATGTTCATCCATGTATCACAATTCACTAAATGACCATTGTAAGTTTCCCCATTTTTCAGCTCCACCAACTGCCACAATAATAACAATGACTTGTAAAATATATACTAAAAAACCTAGCCATCTCACCTGAGGAAAAGAAGAGGAAAATAATAAATCTATGCTATATGTTTTGGTTTCTGAAAAAAAAGGGAAAAAATCATTGTTCAACTCATATTATACACAGTTGCAGCCAAAGTTATAACGACGCAAACACAAAGGAAAAAACCCTTACCATAGGGTGACCTTGAGCAGTCTTGAGCAGAGAAAGAGGAAGCATCTTCTGAAAAACGAAACAATTGAATCACTAAAAACACAAATAAATGAAAATATAAATAGATACTATACACCAAACCCTAACCCTAAACTGAGTTCAGTGGGTATAGCGTACCATCTTCTGAAAAACGAAAATTCAGCGGTGTCGCTTGACTTGCAAAGAAGAAGTTGTCAGAATGAACAAAGCGAAGCAGAACAAGACAAGAGAACTGCTTGGTTGCTGAGAAAATCGGAAAGTGAAAAAAAAAGATGGAGAGTGACCTCGATTCTGATTTCTGAGTCTCTGCCCGTAGCAGAGGATACAAGCTTACAGCGCTTAAAAGGGGTTTAGTAAGATTGTGATATTTTCGTTTTGACCCCAATATTTTTTTACTTTTTCGTTTTGATCCTATTTTTCACTTTTTCAATCATGGGTCTCAACTTTTTTATATTACATTTGTATGACGGATGTTTGACACTATACTTACAAAACTAGTCATCAAAATATTAATTATTATAATAAAGACAAAAATAGAAAGCCTATAAATTTTTTTTCTTTGTTGATTAATCATCAGAAGATTGTAACGACTCACTCCCTTTATCCCAAACGGAGGTAGGGAGCTCACCTTATGTGAAGTCTATATCAAAGTCAACTCTCATCTCATTTGTAATGATTTATAACTCTTTTAAAAATGATGTTGATTAAAATATATTTTATTTAAAGTTCTTTCAAATGTGATTTTTGAATTATTTATTTATTGAGTAATCCTTTAAGTTATTATAAATCATGTATATATAAATAAAATTTTAGATTTTATTTGATAATTATTTTTTAAAATTGTTATTTAATATTTTATAAAACAAATGTAAATTCAAAACCAGTAAAATATATTATTCGAAAACATCTTATTTTCTTATTATCAAACCTTTGTTTTTGTTTTTTTGATTTTTTTTTAATTTTGGGTAACAAAAAATTGTTTTTGAACATTTACCCTCTCTTATGTAGATATTATATGCTTTACATATTTAATTTTAAAAAATTCATATCTTATTAGGAATTAATTAAGATGAGCCAAATGTATATAAAGCTAATAACTTTAAAATTTGAAGAAAAAAATAAAGGAAATAAAATAAAATTCAATTAAGATATTGAGCTAAAAAGAAAAACCAGAAACAAGGAAGCTGGGGGACTTTCAAATGATTTTCAAATGAATTAAAAGTTTTAAACTTGGGTTTTCTTCTAGATATTTTATTTAATATAATTTTTAAAATAAATTATTTTAATATTCAATTCATTTTTTAAATTGTCTGATTTTTAACTCATCAAATTTTCTAAGATAATTTTAAATTTTAAAACAAATTTCTTTAAGTCTCCATAAAAAAAAAAACCAATAATAAAAAATAGAGAAAGTAATAACAATAGATATTTTATTACTTTAAACATCGAAAATATTTATGCTGATTGAAAGTACAAAAATAATAAACTTATTAGTTTTTCCTTTGGGTAGAATTAGGGGAACAATGTTAAGAATCACATGAAATTAATTATTTCAGAGCCTACTTCACATCAATCCGTTGTCGTCCAGCGGTTAGGATATCTGGCTTTCACCCAGGAGACCCGGGTTCGATTCCCGGCAACGGAATTTTTGTGTTTTTTTGTTAAATGAAATTTTCATGAAATTATTTGTATTGCCAGCTTGAAAATCACATGTTTTGTATGAAGTGTTAATGGCGTATCATATGAATTGTTCAACGCCACCATTAGAAGCAGGGGGCTTCCTGTAAAGATATATTAGCGGATTTTGAAACCTTCTTGACTTGTGAGGGCAAAAGCTACATGTCAATGCAGAGCAGGCATATGAAACAGCATGGAATTTGGTACGACGTTGGCAGGGGGAAGAACCATCTGAGTGGTGGGTGGTGAATGTTGAATATATAACAAATAATGCCAAAACAAGCACAATCCTTTACAGCTTTACACATCATGTAATGAAGAATACACAACCAAAATTGACACGGTGACAAGACACTCACAAGGAAAGGAATGATCAATACAGCAAATGAACAAGAAGTGGGAAGAGGGAAGAGGGAAGAGGGAAGGCAAAGCAATCTGCTCTCAAAAGGATTTCATCATTCAAAATGCTAATTAACTGCTGCGGGAATGAACTCGGTGTCTCAAATCACGCCTTGAAGGAGGAAAAAAACAAATACAAGCCTAGTACTTCTGCTATATGGTATTTTTACTTCCCGATTCCAAGTTCTTTTGAGATGTCTCTTGACAGGCTAAATTGCATAGTGTTGTGCCATGGGAATAGCGTCCGTGTAACTGGAAGCTTCCTCCGAAGATCCTGCATAAAAAATGGTCCAGAAAATAGAATGAATCATAAGTGTGTCCAAGAAACGAGCAAGGTAAATGTTCGAAGTTGAGTAATTTGGTAAATAATAAAACAAGATAATCCGACAAGAACGGTTCAATTTTCGGATGCTTCTGTGAAAGGTTTTAAACTTGCAGAGGGCTTTTCTTTTTCTCATATTTTCACAAGACACTAGACGAAGTATAAATAGTACCTTAAAAGTGGTGTCTGGCAAATTTGAATAGGATGCCTGTCCAAAGTAAAACTTTCAGTAAAGGGAAGTTGCACAAATCTGTTCCAGTATTAATCAATGAATAGATGTTGCAAACCTGAAGAGATGTCAGGTACTCTGTCTCATGGTGTCGGATGATGTTGGCAATGGAAATAGCACAATCTTCAGGGGACTGAAACAAATAGAACAAGTGTTACAAACAAAATAGATCAATAAAGAATGAGAAGTCAATAAGAGATCAAGTATGCTTCACTCATGAAATAAAAAATATCGAAGCATGATCCTTGGACAAAAATATGGGGTTAGTAAAACAAAATTAGAAAGACATTGGATTGTTGAATACCATTTCTTATCTGAACATATATTGATCAAAAGTGTTAGTATTCCTTTGAAACTAATATATCAATAAAGAATGTAGTTCATATTTCTAAAGCTTAAATATTGAAAAATATTAGGGAGTTCACCTGTGTTCTAATGCTTTTTGCAAAAATGGGGAAGAAAACTATAAGAATCCTATCCTGAATCTGAGTCCTCAACTTGAAGACCGCCCGGGAAATAGATGAGCAGATTGAATGATCATGGCCAGCAAGTATTTCACGCTGACAATTCTAGCAAACCCAATCACTATGCCGGGATAACATAGAGAAAAACTCTAGATGCCTTCAAATAAAGGTACTTCTTCACCATCTAACTGATCTGATGCATATTTTTGAATAATTTGGGGAAGAAAATGGACCTTGATTTCCACGACAAAGCATTTATGGACCTTGCATAATTAGAATCGTGCCACATAATGAAATATTTTCAATGTTATAAAAATCATGGCAGCCCCTTTGTTCTTAGCCTGGAGGCTGCAGAAAGAGCAGGACTATAGGAAATCATTTCCGGACTTTATGAAATGAGTGGGAGGCAGAATTGTGGATCATAGCCAAAAGGAGTCTCTCTCACACACAATGGCTCACCCCCTTCTTCCTCTTCACCCTCCTCTCTCTCTCTCTCTCTATGATTATGGTAGCCTATGACTACATTTGATTCCTAGAAAGTACCAAGGAAAGAAAAAAAATGCTAAGGAAAATGGTTTTCTTATATTTGGTTTTACTATGAAAAATTAAAAAAAAAAACAAATATTAATTATTATTGGTTTATGTATTTTAAATTTATTTGATTTTATATAATAGAGGAAAATAAGTGAAATGAGTTTGAGGAAAAAGGCTAGGAAGGTTGCTCCGTTATGCCTTTTTTGGTCCATTTGGAGGGAAAGAAATAGGAGAACCTTTGAGAATTGTGAATGTTCAAATCATTCTTTTAAAAGTTCTTTTTTGTATCTATTTGGGGATTAGGTAAGATAGTATATTGGGGTAGGCTCCTTGTTGACGCTTGATTTTGTAGATTGATTAGGAGCTCCGTAGGGTGCGGATGTTTTCGTGACCGCGCCTTTTTGTTTTTGGTTTCTTGTATACATCGTGTATACTTTCCTTTTTAATACAATTGCTTTTACCTATCAAATATATATATATATAATTTATTGACTTTGAATCTATTTTTATTTTCCTTCACTTTATATTTCCTTCCACTTTTCCTCTCTATTTTTTTCCCTCAAATTTTCTGGGAATCAAACATAGCCTACATGTATATTTACATGGAATAAGAGTTTAAAAGGAAGTAATTAAGGGTCATTTTGTTGCATATAAATATAATATGTGGAATAAGAGTTTACAAAAAGGAAGTAATTGAGGGCCCATTATAGTGTATTCATCATTTTCGTTCTACTTTTAAATCCATATGTAGTAGTTTGATGTTTTGAAAAAGGTGTGACACCACTTGGTTTCTTCCCTTTAAAATAGCAATAGAATATTTATACATATATAAATAATAACCTGAAATATTGTTGAATCCTTGCATTCATGTTTTGCATCTAACTGCACATTTCCCTCTTCAAAGTAATGGGCCCCCACCTGAAAGAAGAACAAAATAATTGGCATAATGTAGGTCTAAATTAATTCTGGCACATGCACTGAAAAATAAAACAGAAAGCACCAAGGGACTTAATAAAGAAGTCATAAAAGTTGTATCATATATACACCAGAATCAGTTAAAGAAAAATACCTGCAGTCTGCCTCTTACTTCCAGCATTTGCATGTCATCCTTAAATTCAATGTTCCATATTGAGCGCCAACTTCCATTGCTATACAAAAGTGCTAAAAATATTAAAGGAAATTGAACTAATCCAAATTATTAATGTTACTAATTTATAACTGTTAAGGTACAAATCTAATGATAGGTTAATAGTATATCCCATGCAAGCTGGTGTTGGTACAGTATCGATATCTCCTAAATAAATGTCTCACACACACATGCGTGCGCATACAAATGGACACATATATATTTAGGTTAGAAATATCCCAGCATTTTTTTATAGGTCTTATTATTAAAAAAACATTAGAATTAGAGTTGTAGGGTTGCGCCTGGCCAGTGCAATAGTGCAACACATGGGTAACGCTTGAAGGCTCCAGTAGCAAGCTACTGTAGTGAACCTTCAAAAAATTTAATTTAATATCATGTGGATCAATGGCCCATGTATCAGATATTAAACCAATAAGAACAGATACTACACTTGATCTTAGTCAACAGACCAAGAAAGGTATGAGATAGCCTAGCATTTTTAACAACTAGGACATCTTATTGTTAAGATTCTGGCATAGCTGCGACTTCACTATCTTCACGAAGTCCTCGAATGGCTTATGGACCTTCCTTGATTCTGCTTTGAAACAAGCTTATTTTCTTTTCATGTCCTTTTTTTTTAATAGGCGAATCAGAAATTATATGAAATGCACCTATGAAAAGAGGAGTGCAACAGCGTACACATGGTGTAGACAATAGGCATTACCAGGCAGACAAAAGAGAAGAGAGAACACAAAGGACAAGCTCCCTCCCCCCTTAATTGGAGCTCAACCTATCAACAGGAGCTATCATAGTCATTCAATGATCATCTATGTACACCCTAACCCATTCCAAAATAAATACATATGAAAGAAGATTCGTTGCCTTGGTCCATTTGTTCAACATCTTCAAAAGCCCTCCTATTTCTTTCTCTCCATTAAGGAGGCTTTCTTTCTTTTCATATCCATAAGAAAATAATAACTAAAAATGAGAGAGTAAAGTCCAAAGACAAAGCAGTAGGCAATAACAAACTATGGAGACAGCTCTATACCAGCCAAGGAGGGAGGGGAGATGGGGTGAGGGATATAAGAGAAAGGAGAGGAATTGAATTTAAATTACTAATTCCAGTCTTTAAAATGGAGGGAATTTTCAAATGCAATGGATATTAAAGGATTTTGCAGGAGTTTATAAAGCTTTCAAAAATGAAAAATGCTAGAATTTTAGAGGGTCTAGAATTCATTAAAGAGGTAGGGCAGAACTTCAATTGTTTTCCTCGAAAACTAACCTCACCACTCTCTCTCCTTCTTGGTCTTTCCATTGTTACTTCTCACTTCCCCTCTCCCCAGCATTTGATTCCAAAAACCACAGAAGAGTTATTAGAGATATTAATATGAGGAATTCCAACCAATGTGCACAGACCTGATTTAGCTATGTCACAGTATTTCCGTGTTCTTTTTCCCCTCTACAAACCAGATTGCCGCCTCTTTATCAATGGCTTTCTGCAGCTAATTACTTCTGACTAGAAATGCTTGATTGTGGGTCTCTTCCAGTGTGCTATCACAATTTAGTTAAGCATTAGCCTCACATAGATTGATTTATCTAACAAGGGTCTTTGCCATAATGTTGTATGATCAGTGAACTAGATGAGAAGAGATTGGACTGGCAGAGGATGAGGTGGTGTCAGAAATGTAAAGGATACTTTTCCTGGAGGTATTGACAAGGAATAGAGAACCGATCAGGCATATCCTGAAAAAGCGCATTAGATAAACTGAATTAAGTGTAGATCACAAACCATTTGGGGATCATCTAGGATAAGCCAATCTTATAGAGATGGATCATCCAAAGGGATAAAAGTGTAAAAAACTTAAAAGAGTGCATAGGTCCTAATAACAATAAAACTTCCATGTTGGAAACAGAGGGGATGGGGGCATCTCATTTCCCATATATTTCTTCTTCAAGAGAAGATAGAGAGCGGAAAGAGAGGTGTGGCAGGGTGTGCCATCTCTAGCATTGGATGCAATCCTGAAGGTGAGAAACCAGAGAGGGCACCCTCTTGTGCTCATAATCATATTATTTCTCCAACAGTCCAACCTCTCCTGTTGTCTGATAATTGCAGTGCAACAGTCCAACCATTTGAACTTTAATGCTTCTTTAGAAAATGACCTATCTATATCCTATTAAAGAAAAAAAAATTGTCAGAAGACCACTCTGTATTCAAATCCTTTCAGCAATAATCACAAGGTTAAAGCCACACCACTGAGATATGCCAAAAATGAAAAAAAGAAAAAGTAAAACCAAAAGAAAAAAGAAAAGAAAATTATACAGGAAGCCACCATGTGGAATGATATGGAAAATAAATCAACCAATCAGGGGTAGAGACAGCAAACAAACACACACACACGCATCCCAAAAAAAAAAAAACCAAGAAAAACATAAAAACAAGTAAAAGGCGAATAACAGTTACTACAAAATGTAACTTGACCAATTTCACACACCAGAAATTCTGTGGGCTATGTCTAGCCGCTGAAATCACCACTGCAAACTCAAAATCGCAACCAGGTCCTTCTGCATCTTTTCCATTTATACAGTAAACAGAGCAAACACCTTTTGGATATGCTTCACTAACATATTTGAGAATTTCTGCGTCCATCGCACATCTGCCATAAAAGAATATGACATTAATTTAGCAAAACATCTATACTTCTAGAGAGGGAAGTGGAATTCTTGGTTTTCCAATTTATTACTTAACCCTGATTTCCTTTAATACCAATATAAAAGATGGAATAGCTGCAAATTTAAAAAGGTGTCCCCTCCCACTCCCAACCCTTTTGGCCATTCATGCTCAATACCATGTGCATCATACTAGTAATGAGCAACATGTAGAATCCTCATGGTCCTGCAATCTGACCCACGTGGTGGATTAACCGTGTACAGAGAGTATTAGCAACAAAAACAATTAAAATTGCTATGTTAGTTCTAAGCATGGAATAGGGCAAGATTTTGCCTCCATCAGCTCAGGCATTACATTAAAGAAGCTGCTATTAATTTTTCAAAAAATTAATCAAATAAAGTACATGGGAACATATCTAACATAGATATCAACTCAATTCTATTTTGATTTACCTATAAAAAAAATATATATATCAACATAAGTGTACTTTGCAATATTGTAGATATTCCTTGGTGGAAATATGGTATAGCATGAAACAAACCACAAGGAGAAATTCATCTTTGACAACATTCATTAACAATAATACAGGAAAACTCACCAACCTAATAGAAGAATGCATCAACTATGCTAGATCTATGTTAGATGCTGCAAAAACTATGTTTTTGAAAAAAAATTGCAGAGAAAAGTATACTTTATTGCTTAGAAAAAGTGTTTATATATAAGCATACATTTGGTAAAGAAGGGTAGAAAAATAGGAAACCTATAGAATCCCTAGAAATCAGGAAACGGAATCTAAAATCTCTTAAAATACAAAGTTTGACTTCTAAACTAATTCAAATCTTCAACTCCTAAAGATCCGCCAAAACTCCCCTCAAACTAGTTCAAAGATGTTCAACATGCCCAGCTTGTCAATTAAGGGAGAATAGATGTTAGAAGGTAAGGCCTTAGTGAACAGTGAACACATCTGCCAATTGTGACTTGGAGGTTACGAACGGTGTGCAGATCACCCATTCGTCGATCTTCTCCTTGATGAAGTGTCGGTCAATCTCAATGTACTTTGTCCTGTCATGTTGTATTGGATTATGTGCAATACATGTCATGTTGTATTGGATTATGTGCAACACTTATTGCTGCCTTGTTGTCATAGTGCAATCTCATAGGTTCATCCACTTTTACATGTAGTTCTTTCAAAAGAGTATTGAGCCACATTAGCTCACAAATCCCAAGAGCCATAGCCCTAAATTATGCTTCAGCACTGGAGCGAGAAACCACTTGTTTTTTACTCCTCCTTGTAACCAAATTTCTAGCAACTAGAGTGTAGTAGCTTGATGTAGAATGCCTATTTGTGAGTGAACCACCCCAATCAACATCAATATAGGCTTCAACGTGACAATGACCGTGTTTCTCAAATAGAAGATTTTTGACTGGAGTATGTTTCAAGTGCCTGAGAATATGAGTCATTGCTTCCATATGACAATTCATTAGAGTGTGTGTGAATTGACTAACAAGGCCAATGACATAAGCTATGTTAGGTCGAGTATGAGAAAATAAATCAGTTTTCCCACCAATTGTTGATACCATCCTTTATATATGGGTGTTCCTGAGGGGTTAACACCCAACTTATAATTAGGATTGATAGGTGTAGTTTCGGGTTTGCATGCCAACATTAGAACCTCGTTTAAGAGGTTGAGGATGTATTTTCATTATGACACATAGATACCTTTCTTTGATCTTACCACCTCAATGCCGAGGAAATACCTCAAACTGCCCAAGTCTTTGATCTCAAATTCTTTGGCAAACTTTAACTTGATCATTTTCATCTCCTCAACATCAGTCCCTGTCAAGATAATGTCATTCACATACACGATCAAGGTTGTTAGTTTTCCTTCTGGCTGGATTTTGATAATGAGAGTATGATCACCTTGGCTTTGTCGGAAGCCAAATGAATAATTGACTTACTAAATCTTTTGAGCCAAGCTTTAAGTGATTGCTTCAAGCCATAGAAATATTTATTGAGTTTTCACACACTTTAACAACACTAAAGTATTTTTTGAAACCAAGAGAAGCATCCATAAACACTTCTTCTTCTAGATTTCCATGAAGGAATGCGTTCTTCACATCTAGTTGCTGCAAGGGCCAGTCGTTATTAACTGCTACTGACAACAAGACTAGAACGAAATTGATTTTGGCAACTGGAGCGAATGTTTCTTGATAGTCAATCCCATAACTTTGTGTGTATTCCTTCGCGACTAGACGTGATTTGTATCTCTCTATAGTGTCATCAGACTTGTATTTGATTGTAAACACCCACTTGCACCCCACAGTATTCTTCCCTTTGGGTAAGTTTGCCACTTCCCAAGTGTTATTCTTCCGCAATGCTTTGATCTCCTCATTGATGGCCTCTTTCCATTTTGGATCTTTCAAAGCTTCTTCAACATTCTTCGAGATAGTCTCATTTGACAGGTTTGCTACAAATATCTTATACTCTGAGTTGATTTTCTGATAAGAGAGAAAATGAGCAATAGGATGCTTTGTACAACTTCGCACCCCTTTTCTAACAACTAAGGGAAGATCACAATTAGTCTCAACAATTGCTAGGTTTTTCTTGAACATTGCAAGTTTAAGGACTTACCCCGGGTTCAAAAGATTTACTATGCTTTGGAAATAGAGAACTCATTCCTTGATTCACCGCCTGCTTGTTCTTCCCAGAGTAAACTTGAAGAGGGCAATTTGCAGGTACAGAAGTTGTTGATTCTTGACTTTGAAACTGATTTGAGACCTCCAAAGGAGCCTGTTTGGATTCATTGTCAGTGGCTGGAGTATAAGAAGGGTTTCCATCTTCTCTACATTCTCCCCCTGACCCGAAGCTCCACCTTGCATGTCAACACTTATGATATCTTCCCACTTTGGGAGTGGAAAAATATTTTGTGACTGGTTTTCACTACTTTTGTTCTTCCCCTGAAAATCAGGACCAAGAAAATGACTGTCTCTCAAAAAATGTAACATTTAGGGAGACATACTTTTTCTTGGTCGGAGGATGGTAGCAAATATAGCTCTTTTGATGAGGTGAATAGCCCACAAATAAACACTTTAGGGCTCTCGGTTCCAAGTTTGAAGAACTCCTAGCTAGAATGCGAACAAATGCAACTGACCTAAAGACTTTTGACGGTATGGAGTTTGGAAAATATTCAGTAGGAAAGAACCATTTAAATGATTCAAGGCGTTTGTTAGCAAGTATTCTAGAAGGCATCCGATTTATTAAGTAAGCTGCTACTAAAATAGCATCACCCTAATGAATCTTTCAACACTCCTAGCAAAGAGAAGTGACCAAGCAACTTCCAGAAGATGTTTATTGTCACCTCAGCAACACCATTTTGCTCAGGTGTATCTGTGCATGATGACTCATGAATAATTCCATTATCAATTAGAAACAAGCTGAGAAATCCACTAAAGTACTCTTGTGCTATTACTGGTCAAGTCCCACCAGAGATGCATCAAAAATTGAATACAAAAGTAACATATTAGGCCTTCTCCAAAAAAAATAAAAAATGTAGTGCTAATGTTATGGGCACCACTTCGTTATTGGGCTATTTCATCGGATTCCAAATTCTAATTATGTACCTCATAAGCGGAATGGTCCTAAACACATTGGAAGACTAAGAGGCTAAATATATATTCAAAAAAAAAAGTTTCATGCACTGGTTTTATGTCCAAACTAGCTTATTACACTCTAACTTCTGGTTAGGTGCCTATATACACAATCCAATCCTCATCACACCACAACCACAGGTGTGTGGTTTGTGACATACTGGTTCCTGTGCCACTCAGCCCAGCAATCCATTGAAAGGTAATATTGATAGCAATATAAGGCCTTCACTAGAGCAGAGAAGACCGATTGAGTTTTTAAATATTCTATTGAGTAAATCATTACTCAAAGAGTGCAGAATTACAGTCAAGATGCACTCAAAGGATTACACCTGTGGACATTTAGCAAGAATCAGAAACTCCTTCGAGCGTCAAAATTTTGCAAGTTTTAAGCTTGTATCGCCTACTAAAAACCCAGATGCTCAAACCTCCTACCAGCAACCCAAAATACTCATATCCATTTAAATGTACTCTCAAACAATCACATGGAAACATTATTTTCCAGGTTTAAGTAGTAAAGTGTACCGAAATTCCTCAACATATGCAGATGGCAGTTCTTCATCAGCAGCGGGTCTCACCTCTGTACAAACCTGAACCAATTTAGCGTGTCACAATAAACAAAAAGGGATGCCTATTAAAAAAAATAATAAACAAAAAGGATGGAAAACTTGGAGAACATGACTTGAAAAAAATACTGAGAGATCACAGATGATTAAAAGCGCATGAAGAAAAATATTAGCAAGAGAATAAAATGACATAATAAAAGTAAAAACAATACTAGGTGTTCCAAAATATATTTGGATCTTTGCATGCAAGGAACTACGCTATCAGCTAACAACTGATAGAATAAACTTAGAATAGGAATCAAGAACATATGATGTTTTCTGGAATCTATATAATTGAGATTATCACATCGCTAAATTTAAGTTCTAATTGTGTTTTTATCCACAAAGTTCCCAAAAAAATAGTATAAGCATGGAGTAAATTATTTTACGCAAATAATTACAGAAATAACCTGCATTTATGACATGTTTATCTAATAAATTGGTTTACAATATTTAAAAGAAGAAAACTAATGAAGAAAAGAGAGAGCATAATTTTTTTCCCTTTTGAAGTACACAGAGGACGATATCCTTCACCTATGGCTTAGGCCATTTGAAATTATGATCTTAGCTAAAAAGAAAAACCTTCCCTGCCAAAAATTACTTTCCTTCTTGATTCTTTTCATCCTTAAAAAAATGCACTAAACAGAGTAACTCACTTGTTTAACGTGGTCAATTATAGCAACATGGGCAGTTCTTGGGTCTAGATATTCATTCTTATCAAGCTCGCTAAATGATGTAACCAACACCTGCAAATGTATTAAGAATGAGAGAAAAAACCACCATTAGAAAATGTTCTCACAGTATATTCAATGAATTATGATTGTAAATCACGAGATCATGAATTGGCACCAAGTTCATGATAAAGAAAACAAAATAATGATTGAAGTCCACAAAAAAAAGGTCAAAGGAATGTTGCATGTACCATTCAAATGGAGATTTCAACACTATGGTAACTGCTATAAGCCATTCTAGACAACAATTGAGACATTCTCAAATGCAGGAAACTTTCAAATACAATCAAAGTTTACTCCTCATGACACCTAACTGACCCAACACACCATAATCAAATCCATCAAAATAAGTCACAACTCCACCTGTATTTTTCTCAATCCAAACGCAAATCCGAGTTCAAAATCAATGAGCCAATGTGAAAAATTAACCTAAACGCAGTCGAACAAGCATCAACAAATCCATCAATGATATTATACGAATCCTGAGACTCACATCTCCAGTTGTGCCGGGCATTTCGAGGCAAATCATGTGAGATTTGTTGTACAAAGGAAACGCCTCCGAGGCCGCCTCATTATACACATCCTCGTCGCTCAACACCGATCGCAAATCTGCAAACAATCACACAAAAAACCCGATCCACTTATCAAACGCAGAAAAACCTAATCCGAAGGAGAATCAAAAGCAAATGAGTTTCCAGAAGATGCATTCGTAGAAACAGAGAAAGAACACCTTTGGCGACGTATTGAATTTCTCCGGCGGGAGAGTTGAGGAGGAACCACTTAGCGATCTCCTTCTTCTGCTCGTCGCTCATCTCTACTTCTCCGCATTCGCCGTCGTCCGCCATCGCTGTACCGGTCTCGACACGACAGATCTCACGATGCTTCTCTGCAATTCCTCTATTCTCTCGATGCTTCTCTGCAACTTATCTACGCTCTCGCTCTCTCACTCTTTCTCTCTCTCTCTCCTCCCTTCTCCACCCCTTGAGGATTGGTTTCAGAGTCGAGCGAGGGAGGGAGAGGCGAGAGAGTGTGTGATGATGATGGTTAGAGAGTGGGGTCCACTGGGTGTGATCGAAATGATTTTGATTGGTGAGAACTCTGTGACTCAGGTGGTCAAGATTCTAGATGATCAGCGCCGTTTATTTTTTTAGGACAGAGGGCTGATAAACTCTGCGTTTCGATGCACGGAGAACTGGAGTAGAGTAGAGTAAGAAGAAAACGGCGTCGTTTCCGAGGACGTAGTAATTTATTTAACGCCACGAAGTTTTTGGCATTCGGAACGGGACGCCGTCAAACTCCATGCGCATTGTTTACAGCGGAGGCATGCCACAATGATTAGAATCACGTTGTACTATACTTTTATTTTTTATTTCTTGATTAAAAAATGTTTTTTCTTATTTGATAAATAAAAAATAATAATATTTTCTAATGAAAATTTTTAAGTATTAAAAATATTTTCTAAAATTACTATCAAACGAATTTTAAAAATGTGTTTGAAAGTAATTCTATAAAGTATTTCTAACATCTTTAATTATTGAAAAATAAAATTTTTTAAAGTATTATAAATATTATAAACACTTCGTAAAAATAACTATGAAATACATTTTAACAGTCTGTTTAAGAATAATTTTAGAAAGCATTTCTAACATTTTTAATACTTATAAAAATTTTAAAGTATTAAAAATATTAAAAACATTTCCTAAAATAATTACCAAATGAGTTAAAGTCTCATAAATTTTGAAATTTCATTAAATCCCTCCCTTATCTTTTTTATTTATTATTTTCACTTATTTTTCCTTTCCCTAACCTCACCTCATAAGTACATGTATTATTTTTATATTGCAAGTCCTGTATTTATATGATTTTTTTTTTATTTTTTTCTATTTTTTAGAATATAGTTTCTATTTTTCTTGAAAGAATTTAAAAAATAGGTATCTTAAAATTAAAAAAAATGGTCCTAAGTCCTAGCATGTTTTCAAATTTATTTTCTCTAAAAAAAGAAATAGAAATCAATATAAAGAAAGGATCACAACGGCGTCGTTTTGTTGGAAAACGTAACAAGTTAAACGGCGTCGTTTGGGAATACCAGTACTGCAGTACAAGGGTTTAAGCACAAAGGAAAGTACAAAAAAACCTCCAAAAATCAACAAACCACATATTTTCACAGGTGCAGTTAGGTCATTCCGCAGTCTCCTCCAGGCTCAGCTTCTTCTCTTGGCCCTAGAGTTTCAATATCTTCTCACATGAACTTCAAATCCGAAGAGAGTTTCGAATCATAATGAGATCTGTTGGATTCTGAATCGGTCTCGAACGTACTAATTATTTACTGATTGTTTCTCGGGAGAACAGTTTCCTGGAAATATAGCTCTATACGGTATTCGGGATTGGTTATCTCTGTGCCGCTGAATCGTTTTTCTTTTTTCTGTTTCCTTCTTTCTTTAGTTTATTCTCCACTCACATTTTGCAGTTTCGACACACTTATGAATGGCTTGGAGAGAGGTTGGGAAAAAGGTGCGTGATATGATTTTTGTTTTCAGCTATTGAGCCAAAAGGCAACATCTTTATCATTGAAACATTCAAAATTCACATATCATGCGTCTGGGAGAAATTTTCTGAATTCAGAATGCGTTACGCGTCTAGTGATTATTGGTTGGGTACTTGTGTTGTGTTTGCTTTATATGGAATACATATGCTAAGTCCATTGCTTTGTGAATGAATTGCTTGATGGGATTGAATTGGAGTGTTGGATTGGATAATTCTCATTATCATGGTTTATGTTCCATGATTTGATTACTAATCAAAAGAAACTAAGAATAATTGGAATGTTGAGCTCATAGGTGTCTTGGTGATTGTAGAATTGTTTGGATTGAAATGGATTCTGTTGTATTGGATTAATACAGCACGGATTTAATCCATTCAATGGGAAAATCTAAATGCCTCAACCTGTTAATTCTATTTTGATGGTACTTCTTTTCACAGGGTTAGTGAGAGTACGAGCATTGATATTGCTTTTGGGATTTGGACAACATTCATCTTAAGCTTGTGTATTATAGGCATTTTGGTTTTTCCCTTGAATGGATAATAGCAATACTTGGTTAGTATAGGAAGGGATCCTGGCTATTGACCAGCTTGTGAGGGTGGAGTATGACACTTCCTTCTTAAGCTATATGCACAAGAGATATAAACAGGGATGTTAACCTCCTACTACATTGTCTGGTGGTTCAGGCTTTTTGGTCCATGGTTTTTTCTATTTTCGTGGTATTGTGGGCCTTTCCGATGATGATATGAGTAATGTTTGATAACTGGTATTAGAAAGCCTTGAAAAAAGGAGTGGAGAACAATCTTGCCCTTTGGGTGATGAGAATCTTGTAAGGAAATGAAATTTAAGAAATTTGGAGAGGGAGGAATGCTCAGGATGGGAACTGAAGGAGACTCTTAGTAGTTTTGTATCAAAAGGAACAGCTATGACGGGAATAGGTTTTTAATGATTTTTTTTATTGGTTATCTAGGCTGTCTATATATATATATAACCACCTCTTCTTCTTTTTGTCCTTCTTTTTCTTTTGCTTTTGGGTATTCTCTTCTAAACATCCAATGTGCTTGGTTTATGCATTCTTAGTTGCATCTTCTTAATTTAGATTCAATGTTTTACACTTATACTTAATGATAAATACTCAAGTATTTAAAGTTATTTATTTTCCTTGTTCTAAGAAGTTTTACCTTGACCATTTTTGTAGAGCATTTGTGCCAATCTCACAAAAGCTTTGGCTTCAACAAAATCTAGAGATGTTCCTGATCCGCTTTCCACGCCTATTTTGGAAGATGCGCTGAAATCAATTTCTTCTTCCATCAAACATGTACCAGGTAAAATTAAAATGCATACACATTTTTTTTTTCTTTTTTGCTGCTTCTATGTGATAGTTTGTAGTTTTGCTTTGTTTATGTCTTGTCTTATGGTTATTAGTTTTTTTTTTCTTTCACATATCATTGTCATTTTATTACGGTTTAGAACCAATCGATTAATAGTGCCATATTTCATCTACTTGACTTGTAAACCGTATTTGTGCTTCCCTCCTCTCTCTCTCTCTCTCTCCCCTTTCTGTTGGTGTATATTTTTTGTTTTTTAATAAACTATATTACCTAGGAGGAAATAAACCATGAACATTGTTACCCACTCTCTGCTCATTTTACATGGTTTCGCATTGTAAAAAAATTTAAAAGAATCATAAAACAAAGTCAAGGACTAGTTTTATGATATCATCAATATTTAACTTATTGTTGCTTATGAAACTCGTTTTTTGTGTTGCAGTGTTTTCTGCGAGCCAATCGTCATTGGGTGCTGATAAGTGCCAGATTTTGCCCAACCGACCCTTAACACGGTAAGGCAACATCTTTTAATCTCCATAATTTTTTATTGACTCCAATAATAGATAAACTTCATCTAAAAAGGTTTTTTCAATCTTCACCATTATACTCTTTCATGAGCTCTCTTGAAAAATGTTTTTCTATAATCTGAGTATTTCCTGAGTTTAGGTTTCCATCCAGTCTAGCGCTTACTTGAATTCACTACTTCTAGAAAAGATTAACACATATGCTATTGCCACCCAAGAACTTTGGGGTAAATATATTGCTCAGAGTGCATGAGAAGTTAGTAATAAAAAAAGGAAGACTCTTATTGATTCTGCATCTCAATTGAACACATGATAGCTATTAATGATCACTTCTTTTTCCTATTAATCAAGTGGAAATTGGTCAGGATTCTAACCAAACAATTATTCAAACACAGACTACATTTCATCAGGCCTCATGGTCATGTGGAGAGGGGATGAGGAATGTGAAAATGAAAATTTATGGGTAGGGCACTTATTTTGGGTCCTTGTACGCTGTTGTGCATTTGGCCAAAAGGGTATGAAATGTTGGGAAAATTCATCACAAGTGAAAGAGGTTATTCTCCTTGTAACTTTTTTTGTTTAAAATTATGCTATACTTTACTGTCTTGGTCCACAGAATATGTGATATACTCCTGGAGGAGTTTTAATATTTGCTAAGGAGTAAATAATCTTTATTATCATGGCCCATTACTTGATAAACTATAATTGTATGTATGCTCTTGTTGTCGCACAAGGAGTCTAGAAATGGTGTCACCTTCATTTAATGTTCCTAACTTCCAGCTGAATGGCTGTATATTTGTATGTCATATTATATGAATATTGGGATTAAGAAACTGTTTTCATTCTTGCTTAGGCGTTTTCATGCAAGTCCTGGACTATTGGCTAGAAGAAGAAGTGATGAACCATTTGGTTTGAAGACTCCGAAGAGAGAGAAGTATGTGAAAAGAGAGAGTAAGATGCAACCGCCTGTCGAAGCTCCTTATGTGCATCCTAAACCCAAAAGAACTACCAAATCATTACCAGATAGAACAATTGACATATTTGAAGGCATGACCATTGGTGAACTTGCTAAGCATACCAATGAGTCAATATCTACTTTGCAGGAAATTCTTGTAAATGTAGGGGAAAAGTTTGACTCAGAGTTTGACACTCTCAGCATTGACATTGCAGAGCTGGTAGCAATGGTATTTCCCCCTTCTTAGTTGTGGATGTCATACAATGCTCTTTACCTCTCCCTCCCCTCTGCCCCCCTGTGCGCCCCCCCACCCCCCTCCTCTCTCTCTCTCTCTGTCCATATATCTATCAATCTATTATACACAACACACACACACACACACACACACATATATACACATATATATGGTGAAAAATAGGATAATGTCTTATTGACTGCTGGAAAAAAAAAATTATTTCAGCATGGACTACCAACGTATATTCTGATTGTGCATGAGTTGGCTCCAACACTTGTTTGGTTGGGCTTGGTGGATCTCCAAGGGTAAAATCAACCTTAATGGAGAATCCTTATAATTAAAGCCATTGTGGTCTTACCAGTAGCAAGCTAAAAATTGTGGAGTTCGAGAAGTCCAGTAAATTGTTTAGTCAAAATAATTTGATCCCTAGTAAGGTTTATTCTTGGGTCCCAATTTTCTCTATGTTACAGCATCAATCAGACGGTTGGGCACTTTGAGCTGAATGAAAGTTGCTCCCTTTTCTGTTTGGTGATTCTACAAAGAATATCATTTGTTTGCCTTGGTTCTAAATTACTGACTGCAAATTTCTACCCAGTGCTTTCAGCATTGTTTTCTATCACTATATGATGTGCTCAGTATGACTTGTGTTCTAGCCGCTATGAAAACTCATGACTGAATTTAGGGTTTACATTTTCACAGGAAACTGGGGTCAATGTTCGGAGGCTGCATTCCAATGAAGGGGCAGAAATTTTACCTCGGCCTGCTGTAGTAACAGTCATGGGTCATGTTGACCATGGTAAAACTTCTCTTTTAGATGCTCTACGTCAAACATCAGTGGCAGCCAGGGAAGCTGGGGGCATAACTCAGCATCTTGGTGCATTTGTTGTGAGCATGCCATCAGGAGCATCAATCACATTCCTCGACACACCTGGTCATGCCGCATTTAGTGCTATGCGAGCAAGAGGTGCTGCAGTCACAGATGTAGTTGTCCTAGTGGTGGCCGCTGATGATGGTGTGATGCCCCAAACTCTTGAGGCCATGTCTCATGCCAAAGCAGCTAAAGTACCAATTGTGGTTGCAATTAATAAATGTGATAAACCAGCTGCAGACCCAGAAAGAGTAAAAGTCCAGCTTGCTTCAGAGGGGTTGCTGCTGGAGGAGATGGGTGGCGATGTTCAGGTGGTTGAAGTTTCAGCAGTAAATAAAACTGGCTTGGATAACTTGGAAGAGGCTTTGCTTCTCCAGGCAGATTTGATGGATCTGAAAGCACGTATTGATGGGCCTGCTCAAGCTTATGTGGTGGAAGCAAGACTTGATAGGGGTCGCGGTCCATTGGCTACCGCCATAGTGAAGGCAGGGACCTTAGTTTGTGGCCAACATGTGGTTGTGGGTGCAGAGTGGGGCAGAATAAGAGCTATTAGGGATATGATGGGGAATTTGACAGATAAGGCTAAGCCCGCCATGCCTGTCGAGATTGAAGGGTTGAGAGGGCTTCCAATGGCTGGTGATGACATCATTGTTGTGGAATCTGAGGAAAGAGCTAGAATGCTTAGTGCAGGGAGGAAAAAGAAATATGAGAAAGATAGGCTTAGAAAGATTGATGAGGGGAGAACAGAAGCTCCGGAACCATCAGAAGATGTGCCTGAGAGGGTTGAAATGCCGATTATAGTGAAAGCAGATGTGCAGGGCACAGTCCAAGCAGTCACAGATGCATTGAAGAGTTTAAATAGTCCTCAGGTATTTGGAGTGACAATTATTGCCATATAGCTCATTTGATGTTTTCTGTTCACTTTTTAATCATGTTTTTAACTTCTAATAATTTCTCATCACTTCTTTTAATTATTATTAGATTTTTTTAAAAAAAAAATTATATATAGGAACCAGTGGCCCTTTTTCCTTTCATTTCTCATCTTTTAATTCCAATTCTTTAATTTAAGGCACTTGTCTATTCTAAAACATCAGCCTTTTTTATTTCTCTATGATTTTTTTGTTTCCTTCAAAGCACCACAACACAATATCTCAGTACATCCTGATCTTGGAAACCTAATTCATGGATATGTCTCTTCAATTTCTTTACAGGTTTTTGTGAATGTAGTCCATGTTGGCGTTGGGCCTATCTCTCAGTCTGATGTCGACTTGGCACAAGCCTGTCATGCCTGTATAGTTGGATTCAATGTGAAGAATCCACCTACTTCTCTCAGTCAGGCTGCATCTCGAGCTAGTATAAAGGTACACTTGTTGAGTTAACTGTTAACATTAGACCATTCATGGAATTTAAGATTTTATTTAATATTTTTTGTTTTTTCTTTGCAGTAGGTGCAGTTTAAATTATATTGAAAACGTTATTTGTATAAAAAAAACCTGACAAGACCTGTGCTTATTTTGATGGTTATAGGTAAAAATACATCGTGTGATATATCACCTTCTGGAGGACATTGGCAATTTGATTGTAGATAAGGCCCCTGGGACTTTTGAGACCCAGGTAGCCGGGGAGGCTCAGGTGCTGAACATATTTGAGCTCAAAGGTAGGAGCAAATCCAAGGGAGATGATGTGAAGATTGCTGGCTGCCGGGTGATAGATGGGCGTGTGACCAAGTCCTCAACCATGAGGCTTTTGAGGAGTGGGGAAGTTATGTTTGAAGGGTCATGTGTCTCCCTCAAGCGGGAGAAGCAGGATGTGGACACAGTTGGCAAGGGGAATGAGTGTGGACTTGTGATCGGAGACTGGGATGATTTCCAGATTGGAGACGTCATCCAGTGCTTGGAGCAAGTGAATAGGAAGCCCAAGTTCATTTCTTCAGAGAGTGGGGCTGTTCGAATCGAGTGCTGACGCATATCCAGCAATATAGGCTGCTGCAGATATGCTTTGCAACTTGATTTATTCGCCCCTGCATTTTTGTCAAGTAAACCGAACTTCTTCTAGTGTTTTCATTTTTTGACATATCTTCAGGGATCAATGGCTTCTTCTGCCCATTTAGCCCTCTACTTTAGAACAGCAAAAACTTACCTTTACAAGTCAATTTTGGGAGGTCAAGTCTGATACCTTCATTTTGGGCTTCGATACAATATGTACAATTGAGGAGCTTAAGATTATAATCTGTACAATAAACAGCTACCAATTATTTTTAGCTGTATATGACAAATCATCAATGATTATTCATCTTTCTCTTCTATTTTTGTTTGGTGGGATTTTGATTGTTTTCAGACATCTTTATAATGGTGATGAGCTGTTAAAATAGCCAGAGTCTGATTCTGAATGATTTTATGAATTTTTGTAGGTCCTATTTGTTTTTTTAGTCGTTTGTGTATCTGTGCTACTGAATTCTTCATATGAAAGGTGGTATGCAGTTAATTAAAATGACCACAGTTTGAAATTTCATTGGGATTTTGTTGATTTTTTCAGTGGTTTGTGTATAGAGAGGTCTGTTCTTGAGTCTTTTGTATTAGTGATGAGCAAATTTTCAATTTCTGAATGATTTTTGCAGGTTTGTTCTATTTTATTTTATTTTTTAATTTTTCATTCGTTTGGATGTGTTTGCCATGAGTTCTCAATGCATGGCAAGAAGTCTTTAAAATGGCCACAGTTTCGAATTTGTGCATGATTTTGACAAATTTTTCGGGGTTGTTTCGATTTTTCAGAGGTCTGTGTGCATGGGAGTGTCTGTAAGTTAGATTTTGTAGTTATATTGATGTCTCTTTGGTTACTAGATGGCATTTTGTGTAGGTTAAAGAGTTTGTTTTATAGTGTTTTTAAAAAATATTTTTGGTTTAAATTATTATTATTATTATTTTAAAAGAAGTGTTTGATAACGTTTAAGAAACATTTTTTAAAATTTAAAAAATTATTTATAATATTAAAAAATCATTTATAATATTTTTGGAAGGCTTGACATTGACGAATGATTGAATTGCTAGTGGGTTTGGGTCTAGTATGTTATTTTTGTATTGCATCTGGGTCCCACTGTTTGGTGCTCTTGAATTGATAGATTATTGTTTTTGGTGTCTTTGAAGATTGAATTATTCTTTAGGTGGGTTATTTTATTTGAAGTGAGAAGTGAGGAATCACTGTGACCGTTGAAGAGAATGAAAGTACGCATAATCGAAGCGTACTTTTCTGCAAATTTTTTGGTACGGTAGCTTATGTTCGTGTTGGAGCATGACCCAGTTTCTTTTTGGGCAGCAAATTTCATCTTTAATCATAAGATCTTTAGCTTCAACTAAAAAACATATAAAAACAATTTATTATTTTTAAATCTATTTTTCTATTTCCTTCAAATTTTTCCTCAAAATATTCAACAACCTATAAAAGCTTTTTTGCGGCTCAAAATGAAATTTTTTAGTCCAATCACCGTGTCCAGAAACATAGCAACAGATGAGAATGGGGGCAAAAACAAATTTCTATGGAAGCCGCTGGAGCTGTGGGCCTCAATACCATAAGCCCCACCAATGTCGAACTCACACGAAAACTGTCCATGCATTTTCTCTATTTTTATGCGACTAAAAATCTGGTGCTGACTGAAGCAAATTCTAAATTAGGAAGTACATGTACCTCCAGTTATATCCCAATTAGCAGGCATTCCACTGTTGTAGTATATTGGCTTCCAAGAATTGTTTCCACGCCTTCAAGGGCCTAATCTCTTGAATGCTTGCAAGTTTTTCCTCTGCCCTCCGGTTCAAAAATAAGCCCCTGGCGGCGAAACCCATTAGCTCTGTCGGGTCCATGAAGCCGCGAATCCTTGACACAATCCCGCCTTCATAGGAGAAACCCATTCCAAAATACCTCTCAGATGGAGCATGCTCTTGGGTGTTTGTGACATTTAGCTTCATTGGGGACTGGATTTCTAGTCTCGATGATGAATCATCATCCTCAGAAGTGATATAGCTTCCCATGCCAAATGATTCCCAATCAACTTGGTGCAAAATCCCAGCAGCCCGCTCTGTCGTTTGCATGTCATGATTTTGCAGTTGAATTGAATGTTCAAGGGTTAGTTTATCGACTTGCACTTTTAATTCCTGCAGTCGATGGCTGACCCTTGAAGACACTGCATCATATAGTTTTCCTCTTGACATATGTTGGGTTTGTTCCTCATTCAGTAAATCATCAAAATGAATGGGATCACCAATAAGAACTGTCACCTGTATATTCCAAGTACATACAAGAGAGTTATTAATCTAATAGTGCAGCTGCAAAATAAAAAATAATATCTTATACCTTAACAAGGCTATTCAAGCGAGATTATAAGAACCAAAAGGTTTGAGCTGATGGTAGCGGTGACCATTGTCCAACCGAATATATGGTCAAAAGTTATTGATTTTTATTAGTATCAATGGGTGGTACTCCAAACGGGCACACGTCCAATCATTTGGAAGCAAACTTACTGATCCAAGCCATTCAGGCGGTACTTCTTGGGAAACCATGGAAATGTATAGCACCGCCAGACAAAATTATCATTAATCTCACAAAGCACCATAGGTTGCTGGTAAGTGAGGGGGTGCAGTTAGAGGTTCATTATTCTTTAGGTTGGGAGGAGCTGGAATGTGAGTGATTACTCCTAAAACAAGGATGGTTAGAATCCCTGATTGCTGGGGCTCGTAGTTGAGAGGTTGACTATTTTATCCTTTTTTGTTAGTTTCAAGAGGAGCAGTAATGTTAGTTTTCGGTATTTGGTGCATGAGACACCAGTGGTAAAGCAAAATAGATCCTTTGCTAAAATAGATAGCATAGATGAATGACATGGGTTTTGCTAGTGTAATCCCCATAAAACCATTAGACCATAACAAATAGTTAACTCCACAACAGCTAAAATTTATGCAGACACAGAAAAACAATTGTTATTGCAAATAAATATAGAAGTTGTCAACACCATTAAATTCAAAGTGCTTGCCAAAATGTTAGCTATTTGTGGTGTCATTCAATTGGTATAATGATGAACACCATTCTAAAACCCATGTTATGGAGTGGCTAGAACGTGCAAAAAAATGTTGGGAAGGTGGCACTAATAGAAATGAACAAGAGCTATCAGATTACATACCGCCTGACCAATCCTAGGGAAGTTTGCTCCTATAGGCATGACCTCTTGCATCCCCGTATGCACAAATGGGACAACAATTGGGGTATTGTCTGCATCCAAGACCAACCTGGCAGGATATGAAAATATAAAAGTAAATATCATGTTTCAAAGAACATAATAGCAAACAAAATCTAATGAAGAAAACACAATAATAGACTGGAGATGCAATTTTAACAGAAAGTATCTTTTATCAACAGGTCTCTCTTTTTCTATCTCAGGTTGTTCATGTTTGTGCTTGCACATAAATGTGTGGCAGTGAGGATAGGGGTTAATGTGAGATTGTGGAAACAACCGACAAGACTGACAATTCCTTAAACATTGATAAACCCAGAACAATAGGTATCTAATCATTTAGTTCAACAATTATTCAGAGGGACTATTTTAAGAGTGTATTTGATATTTTGCCAGCATCCACAACTATCCTGAGCATAGTTACCAGAGAATCTCTACCCAAGGGAAAATCTGTTTGCTTGCGTATAAAACTTTACTGGTGAACCGATTGGACACCATCCAAAAAAACTTAGAAAACACATTTTTTCTATTGAAAATTTGAAATATTGTCAAAGTTCACATGAAAACGAAGTTTACAACCAAATATTTAGATAAAATAAATGATAATTTGAAATTTATCTATTTCTACTCCTTGAAGCTTCAAGAGGAAGGCTTTCAAATTCATTTCTTACGATCTTAGCATACTTCATATTGAATTTCTCAATTATCTTTAAAATATTTATCTATATAACATTCCTCATATTTTCTTGGTCAACTTTCTAGGTTCCATTTTCCATATCAGCTCTGAATTCCATTTAAAGTATATCTTTGATGACCCCATATATAAATACAAAATGAAATTCAGATATCATATAACATTAAATGGTAACATGGACCAGCTTTAAGAATTGTTTCTCCTTCCACCAGGTAAAATCAATGTATCCATGCAAAAGTAAAATTTAAAGAATTTCCTCCTTGTCACTGACCACTCCATGTCACTGCAAGTTCCTTTTTCTTCCCTCATACTTCTTTTTCTTTTGGATAGGCAAGAAAGGGGAGATGGTAGTCATCATTATTAAATGCAGAGGAGCAGTTGGGAAATATTCAGAACCTAAAGGAGCCAGCTTTATCAGTATCAGTAGTAACAGTTTGAGTTAAAAATTCTCTTCATTCCTCCATTCCCAAAGTCTATATGATAGTTTCAAGTCTAGATTTTGTGGTTCTAGCATATTCTAGTTATGAAATCATCTGATTTTCAGTAAAAAGCAAAGCCATACATTTTTTAAAGACTGTTTGAGATAATCATAAAAGAAGCAAATGCACCCTGTACAATTCGCAATATCACTGTATCCTTCCGACATTAAACTCATTAAACATTTCAAAAGTTAATAATATCAAATATAAACTCATTAAACTACTCACCTCCCTACACCTCTCTTGGCAGACCCCATAGTTTTCCCACCATCCCGGGAACGACTACCTTCTGGAAAGATGTGAACCCAACCTCCACTGTTCAATTTTGAAACAGCCATGTCCATGCCCTGCAGCGCGCTAAAGAGATAACATGAGAACACCATATGATATAAAATAACATCAAGGAGAATAATGATATAAAGCATCAACAACAGCCAAAAAGATATAATATTAACTTCAGAACTAAAACCCAATACACATTGTTACAGATTGTAGATGTTTTCCCCCTAAATTAGTGTCCAGAATTAGAGAGGAAATTCATTCAAGTAGTAACATAAGTAACATATAGACACAAAATTATTTCAATATCAAGCACAAGTCAGTATCTATCACACGACCTTTACCGACCTCAGGTACACAACAGTAAAGGTTCAAACCATATTAAAGAGAGAAAAACAGAATAAAGCAAATCAGCTATACAATCTTTTTAACCAATACACTATTTAGGCAATTTCTTCGATATTCCTTGTGAGTTCAATAAATACATCAATAAAATGGCTACTAACTACTTGTAAATAGCACACCAAACATGGACTTTTTGTAATAGAAAACTTCCGAAGGGTAATAAATCTGCCTTCATATTTAAGTCATCCATTATGTAGCTCTTAATCAGCTTTCGACAATTATATAATTACTAGATAGACAAAAGGACATACTTAAAGAGGTACCTTCTGGTAGATCCCTTCGCCACGAGAAACTGGCAAAACTTTGACACATTGAAAGAAGGCAGAAGTCACTGGATTCTTAAAACATCGATCAGTTGCACACATTGTCCATCTCAAGCTTCGAGCATCCAATAGAACACTTGGTGGAAGTAATGAAGCAATAACAAGTGGATCATCCATAGAAGCAACATGATTGCTTACCTACAATAAAAAACAGTCAGCACCACCTAGAACAGGAATGTAGGGTTTCAGGTCTAATAGGGTAAAAATCATGATATGGTGGACATGAGAAATGGAGCAACTATGAATGCTTTCTCTTAAATCCTCACAGTTATTTTGCTTCATACCGTTATTAGAGGCTTATTCTCTGGTCTATGCAGCAATACTTCATGCAACTTTTCTGCACCATATACCTGTGATGCCAACCAATACAAATCCATCCTTTTAAATCTCAAAAATGACCAAACAGGGAAGGAGGGAAGTTGACGAAATGAATATAATTGTATAAGTTCAATACCGGACACACTTCCACATACTTGGACACGATTAAGGCCATGCATAAATACATAACAAACATTTCCAATAACAGGAACTGCAAGTGCTTGAAGCATGCGCACAAACACTGAATCTTCTTCTGCACCAATGTCCTTGCCAACTGATCACAAGAAATTCAAAAATCAGTAATCAGGTATTGCATGTGCTACATCACATTCACACCTGAAACAAAGTATATAACAAATGCTCTGCCTTACCAACCTAAAAATGCAACTTCAAAAATCTATTCTAGTTGGCCTAGAGCAGAGACCCAGAACATTATGACAATATCCAAGACCAAGGAAATCTTAACTTGCCCTGACCAGAATGCATTAGCACTATACCTTCGGACATCAACCTTAAGCACCATCTATCTAATTTTTAATCGGAAATTAGCAACAGTTTATGGTTCTTATCTTTCAAATACCAAGAAATTCATCAAATCATCGATGGTCATTGCCAAAACCACTTTAACTGACTCAAACTAGTAGAACATAATTGTGATCATTCCATTCTATATAGAGCCAAATTTCCCAGGAAAATCCTCAATTATAATCAACTCATCAGGATACAATTTCTGATGACTTTCTGGCAAAGTCTATTCGTTTCTTGGACAACAACGAATTCGGATTCCATTAGCTCCATATTTTCACCATAAACTTGGACTCCATTACTCCATGTGAAAAAAAAAAAAAAAAAGAGAGAAACCGAGACCTTCGCACTATCATTCTCCATTACTATTCCCCCCAAAAAATAAACAGTCCAACAAAAACAAATCAACACAAGAGATATACCTCGTTTGCGATAGAAAGCTGAAGAAGACGGCAACGAGTCTCTGCGAAAATCACGAACTCGGCGAAGCCATCTCTGCAGCGTCGAAGAGAAATATCCGTCAGTGGAGAACATCGGCAGGCGGCGATGACGATCGACGGCGATTCGGAAGCGGTCTCGGAGCCGAAGCTGCAGAGACCGAGCTCTGCTCTTCCAAAGATCCTCCATTTCTGAAACTCCACCCGCGATCCCCAGGGGTTCCTATTGTTTCTAGAGGGAGAAGCAACAAAACTGAAGACTCAGATCCTAGGGTTTCTAGAGAGATTATAAATGTGCTTCCATTAAATTTGCAGTGGAGGGAGGGAGGGAGAAGAGAGAAAGAAAGAGAGAGAATGCGAGGTGGGTTTAGCTAAAGTGCACGATGGTGCGCAGTGCGCGAGGCTCTGGAAATATCTTGAGGCCCAGGGTTACTGGGCCACGTGGGAGAGAGAAGATAGATATCCACTCATATGTTGACACGTGCACAGTTGGAGCGAAAGAAGAAAAATCCATTTTTCTTCTTGGAAATACCAAGGGACTACGGATTATGCCCAATATGTCTCGTCCGTATTTTTGGGCCCACTTGGAAAAAAGGCAGACCTGTGTGCTTTTAATTTTAATTTTTAAAAAATAGAAAATAATAAGAGAAGAATTCTCTAAAATTTACCTTATTGATTTTCAATAATTATTTTAAAAATTAAAATATTTTTTTAAAAAAATCTGACCTTAAATTTTAAAAATTTTAATAATAATTTTTAAGAATATAAGATAAGTTGAAAAAAAATTATACAAAAATTACACCAAATTCTTTCTATTTTGGATTTGTATATTAATTTTATTAATTCTTACTTAAGATTTTTATAAAGCATTTTTTTAAATTTCATTTAACCGTTTTAGTATCTAAGAGACTCTAAATTTAAATTTAATTCGAAGTCAAATATATAATTTTGAAATTTTAGTAAAAGGAAATTTTAATTAAAATGTCAAAACTTTAATTTACAATATTGGTATTATGAAGGTGTACAAAATTAATTTGGTAAATTATTGTTTGTTTTGATGCATTTTCTTTTCTTTTCTTTTAAATAAAAAACTTATTCATTTTGTGAAACATTTAAAATGGTAAGACTGGTTATGTTTTTTAAAACTTGTTTTTAAAAATTATTTTTAAATTAAATAATAAAAAACAGTTTTAAAAAATATGATAAAATAGACCTATATATATATATATAACAATGTTATAAATTTTTAAAAACAATTTTCTGTTTTAAAATGACATGACCAAACATGCTCTAATTTTTTTAATTTCTTGATTTTTTTTTAAATATCACACATTTTTAACATAATTTTTTTTAGGTAAAATAACAAATGAGTCCGACCTTTGTCCAAGCATTGGATTGAGCTCCACTATTTTCCCATTAACTCAGGCTTTCTTTGTTGGGCCCCAAAGTGGCTCCTACACATTGGGGCTGGTTAAGGATCAGGCGTGTAGGCCCGGCCCAAAAATTGGCAGACACTGAGGAGCAGGAAATTTTAAAAAAATTATTGACTTGCCCGTTATAGACGTGGAATGATACATGTATTTTTTTCTTCTTTCCATTGAATATTATTTAACTATTAATTTCAAAACTTGATGGCGAAACTTTTTATTTTAGATTTTTTTTATATTTATGATAACTATTATATAAAATTTTAATAAGAAAATAATATTTTTTTTAATGAAAAAATTATTTGATTATTTTTTAGATAATGATGTTAAACTATATAAACAGTCTAAGAAAGAAAAATACGGGAATTAAGGGTCAATTTAGGATATGATCTCAATTCAATTTGTATGTTACCTTTTTTTGTCTTAATTCTTGCTTTTCAAAATTGAGAATTTTACTCATAAAGTCTAATTATTCTTATTAAACTTAGAAGTTAAAATCTAAAATTTTTCCCGTTATAAGTGGAGAGAGTAAAACATATTTTTTTTCTTAAACTACACATCTTTGAGTTTAAAAAAAAAATAATAAGTTTGTCCTCGACAAAGATTTTTTTTTTTGTGAGAATTTATAAAATAATTAAAAAATTACAAAATATAATTGAAAATTTGATCAAAATTTTATTTTATTAATGTGAACTTTGAATATTAAAATTAAAATAAAATAGAGAAATTGGAAGAAGATAAGTGTAACTATAACGGGGAATTATAAGTTAAAAAGGAGATTGATCCTACTAGGGCTTATCCTAGAGCAATTTAACAAAGAAGATGACTCTTTAGCCCTTTTCAAATATAGTTTGATTGGATAGGTTGGTTTGAATTAAATAAATCAAGTAATATCATAAGTCCAAATTAGAATATAATTTGGAGTTTAGAGTTCCTATTCTAATAACATACTAGTTTCTAACCTAACACTAAATATAAGGTCCTAGAAACCAAACTCAAATTCACATTCTCATACTTTCTTGTCATTATTTTTCTTCTTTATTATAGTTTCTTTTTATTATTTCATGATGTCAAACTATATTGACTATATGTACCCCGAATGGTCGAAAGAAGATGGTGAAAAAGAAGAATTATTCAATGTATTTGAAGAAGAAGAATTTAATGTGTTTGAAGAAAAAGAATATGATGATGACAACGAAAAAGAAGAGGAAGAGGTAGATGATGATGATGATGATGAAAAGGAAGAGGAAAAAGAAGAGGAGGAGGAGGACGAGGAGGATGATGATGATGAAGAGGAAGATGAAAAGGAAGACGATGATGATGAGGAGGAAGAAGAAAAAAAAAGAAGAAGAAGAGGATGAAGAGGAGAAGGAGGAAGATGATGATGGTGAAGATGAAAAGGAAAATGATGATGGTGAAGAGGAAGAAGAAGAAGAAGAGAAGAAGGAAGATGATGATAATGAAGAAGAAGATGAGGAGGAGGAGGATGATAATAAGAAGGGAGAGGAAGATGATAGTGATGAAAAGAAAGAAGAAGAAGAAGAAAAAGAAGAAGAGGGGGAGGCTGATGATGAAGAGGAAGAGGAAAAGGAAAAGGAAGACGATGATGATGAGGAGGATGATGATGATGAAAAGGAAGATGATGATGGTGAAGAGGAAGAAGAAGAAGAGAAGAAGGACGATGAAGAGGAAAATGATGAAAAAGAAAAGGAGGATGATGATAATGAAGAAGAAGATGAGGAAGAGGATGATGATAATGAGAAGGGAGAGGAAGATGATAATGATGAAAAGAAAGAAAAAGAAGAAGAGGGGGAGGAGGATGATGATGATGAAGACGAAGAAGAGGAGGAAAAAGATGAAGATGAGAATATCGTTCAAGTCTCAAGTTTGTTGATAAATCAATATTAGATGTAACAAGTTGAAAAAGTAGAACGTAAAGAGTTTGATCATATTAAAAGAGTTTTCAACTCAATCAAGAGTTATCTAAATGTCATACTCTCATGTAGTTTTTTTTTTATCCAAGTTGAATTTCAAGATTATGTTTTAAATATAATTTTTATTAATACTTATTTATGTTTAACATTTGAAATTGTTATATTCATTAATAGTTTGTTTGATTATTGGGAATTTAATATTATGTAAACTTAAAATTTCAACAAAATTAAATAAAGTAATATTAACCTTAAAAAAAATGTCATGCATTATATATATTTAAAAAAATTTAATATATTTTTCATTTCTTATCTGTTGCTCTAAAATTAAACCTACAAACTTTTTAAGTAGTCAACAAAAAAAATAAAATTAAAATGTATTTTATTGAACATAAAAGACTAAACAATATTTTTTAAATATAATAACCAAAATATCCTTATTTTTTTATAAATTTTAAAAAAATTATTAACTTGAACATTTTTTTCTCTTTTATTTGTTTTTCTTTTTTCAATTGAATATTTTTTTTTAATTATTACTATAAAAATAAATGCAATATCTCTAATTTCAAAACTTGAAGATGAAAACTTTTTATTCAATTTTTTTTTTATATTGATGATCTAGGGTTTATATTTTAGGTTTTATTTTATATATCAAGTTTTTTTAATGCATATAAACTATTATATAAAATTTCAATAAAAAAATAATATTTTTAATGAAAAATTATTTGAATATTTAAAAAATATATATACCATTTTTAATTTTATTATTTATTATTTTTTAGTAGCATTACGTGCATGAAATGTTCTATTTACTTGCAAAGTCTAATTATTTTTATTAAACCTAGAAAGTAAAATCTAAAATTTTATATATTTGAATCCCATAAAAAATTATTTGCTACTTCACTTTGCTTTTAAAAATTGTTTCTAGAAAATAACAATCAAACAATGTTATAAATTTTTAAAAATAGTTTTTTGTTTTAAAATAACATGATCAAACAGGCTCTAATTTTTTTAATATCTTGATTTTTTTAAAAAAATATTACACATTTTTAACATAAATTTTTTAGGTAAAATAACAAATGAGTCCGACCTTTGTCCAAGCATTGGATTGAGCTCCGCTATTTTCCCATTAACTCGGGCTTTCTTTGTTGGGCCCCAAAGTGGCTCCTACACAATGGGGCTGGTTAAGGATCAGGCGTGTAGGCCCAGCCCAAAAATTGGCAGGGACTGAGGAGCAAGAGGCAAGTTCAAATGGATGTAGAACCAGCGTATGGGGTAACAAATATGTGTTTGAAAACAATTTTCTGTTTTTCCTAATTTAGAAAAATAAGTTTGGCAAACTTTTGTAAGAAAATAATTTTTTGGGCATTTGTTCTAAAAGCAATTTATTTTTTAGAACAAATTTGAAATGTTTTCGATTATTTTTTTATAGAATTTTCTTAACAATATTTGAAAATATATAGAATACTTCAAAATTTTATACATGATATATAGGTACAAAATCCTTTCATAGAGAAAAAATAAAAAAAATAAAAAAAATGTTTTTCATATTTGAGTTTCCCAGCAAAATTTTGTTTCTTAAAGAACTATTCTCAAAAATTGTTTTTTGAAAACCGTTTTCAAAAACATGACCAAATAAGCTCCAAACTCATTGATTTGGCAACCTACTCGATATGGGATATCACATAAACAGTTTTACATATACCATATTAGGCATTATGAACAAAAGAATATGTGATTTGATTGGACTATTGATCAAACTCCAACATGTGCATGGAAATTTCCATCACAATTGTGTTCCAACAGAAAAGAACCGGTAACAGGGCATTTAGACGAGCCACGGTTTCCACTGGCATATGGATATTTTCACTTCTATGCCATGGCAGCCAGTTTGTGTTGATAGAAAAACTGAAACCTTATTCATATTGAGATTCAGAGTATGGATCAGATGGCCTACCAGTTATCCCAAGTCAACACTCAGCTTTATGAGCTCATGGGTGATGAGTACTGCATCGCTGAGACAAAGCACCAACACCAAAGACAGGACTAAGAAGAGAGTAAGTGGAATTAATGCGCCATTAAGGAAATTAAGCAAGTGTTACCGACCTCCAGAAGGGTGTCAGCAAATGAAGATCTGATAATCAGGCACTGCATTTCCCACATTCAAGTAGTTGACATCAACTGCAACATCTCCAAAATCATCTGGGCAAGGCCAAGAAATTGACTTCAATCTAATCCTCTCATACTGTGTTGGTTTAATCATTCAAAACTGGAGCAATGGTGTGCTGGATAAACAGCTGATTGCCCAAAACTTAATGGTTGAAAAGATGAAGGAAAATTCAAACCTTCATATATGGTCCTTGCAAATTTTACATAGTCAGGGATGATATCTCTGTATATGATTCCTCCTGGGCGGGCATCCAGCACCACCAGGACTCCTATCAAATGAAGATCAAAAACCAAGTCAGGAATTTTCTACAACAGAAGTAATCCTTTCCATTTTCATCAAGAGTTCAGTGGTATTTTTTTCTTCCATGGAACACATTTTGATGTACTAAAGCAATAAAAAGGGAAGGAAGAATTCTACATAAAACATATCATGAGGAAACCTAGAATTTCAGTGACATGCTCAGAGGATTAGAATCTCTGACCTAGGAATTATGATGCCAAAAGATTTCAACTAGGAGATTCGGTATATTAATATGGCAAAAGAAGCAGAAAATAAATGGAAGAGAAAAATTAGATGAAAAAACACACTAGAAAAACATGTATCAGCATACGCACAATCGGAAATGAGTAAATGAATAAAAAATGATGGGAATTGCTCAGGCACCAACATTAAGCAAAAGGGATGCACATGTATCATCAGCATTTTAGGTATGGTTTTATTAGCATGGCTGCAGTTCCCGTGGGCACGACACATATACCAGGTGTCAATATAATCAAGCCATCAACATGACAAGAATTAAACAGCATATGTACAATGGGTTCAGTGAAATCCTTGTTTGTGGTTTGATAAACATAGCAATTTGTTGCTTCAGATGTGGGTTGGGAGACATACCAGGAGCCACCCAACCTTTAGAGGAATTGCTTGGTAATGGAGCAAGCCAGAGAATGTTCCGCAAGTTCATAGAATCATCATATGCCACATTGGACCCTGAAAGGCAAAACCTGTTATCATCAAAACTGCCACTACCATCCATAGTTGAATAGCAGAATTTCAAATCTCAGAATCTCTATAAAATAACTTGGTTAATAACTAACGATTTTTCGGTGGTCACCGCCCTATAAACTCTGTAACTCCTTCTCAGAACAATTTTTTCAAGCTTAAACTAAACTGACTCAATCTAGTAAAGTCTTACCTATTTGACAATATCCCATATTGTATGGGAAACTTTCTTTTTCATAAGACGGGTATTCTTTAGCATGGAACCTGCCAAATTTAGTACCATTAGCTCATAGGTGAGCAACAAATCAATGAGATAAGACCATTTTACAGCTACAAATTCCAACGAACATGAAATAGAATTTTGTTAGAATACAAAACACAGCGACAATGAGAAAAAGAAAATGCCCCGACTTACAGTATGCCGAGTCTTCCAGTTTCTCTGGCAAGAAAAAGGTGGCCATGGAAAAAATCATAGCGAGACAATGATGCATTTAATCCAATATCAGGACCCCGAGCAGCAATGAGTTCAAACAAAAATTCAAGATATGAATTCAGCTCCTGCAGATTAAAAAGAAACGCCACAACTAAATCTGAAATGAATGGGAGAATAAAATCATGAGCTGCAACAAAAGAACAAACAGAAGGGTAGGCATACCTCGTTTATGAATCGTCTCCCATATGGAGTTCTAGTGAGCTCACATCGGAATTCTTTGGATCCCTCAACATCAGGTACCTATTACATTACTAAAGAGGATGTGCATTAGCTACCACTGTTATCTATCATACAATCAACATAAGAAGGGATTCAAATCCATTGTTTGTTTGACGTAACGAATATGGAATTCATATATTTAAAAATTATTGGTCAGTTTTCCGGAATTAGAGATGGAAATTGGATTTGAGCCCCATTTTTCATACTCAAATTGTATTTATTTATATTTTTATTCGATAGTAATTCAAATTTACATTTGATGAAATTGTTTGTTTGTTGATAAGCTTTTTATCATATGAGAATCCAGTAGTGTTTAAACATTATTTTTTGGGTGAATTTTATTCATCTCTCCCGTGGTTTTTGCTAAATACATCTAACCTTCATAGATTTGAAATTTCATCATACACCTCCTTTATTTTGAGTGAAAGAGGAGGTGAATGAAACTAAAAAAAAAAAAAAAATAAGGGAGGTATTTGATGAAATTTCAAACCTATGGGAGCTAGATGTATTTAACTGAAACCGAAGGAGAATAAAATTAACCCTAATTTTTTTTTAAAGAAATTGATAATTTTTGTTGTGATGTGCTCCAAAAATATAATTTTTATAAGAAATATTTACATATCCTTAAAAATCACTTCGAGTAGTTTTTTAAATATTTAAAAATCTATTAAAGAGATTATTTTTACAAGTCCCCCAAAACATTAGAAAACACTTTCAAAATTACTCTTGGTTATATTTGGTTCGATTAAAATTAATTAGAAATTTAAATATGTTTGAGTGATATGTAAAAATAATTTATTGAATTTAAATTTATTTTTTATTTTCTTTCACATTTTTTTTCTTTTATTTTTCCTTTCTATTTTCTTTTTATCATATTTCCTCACTCAAATTTTCTAAAACGAACTATAGTTAAAGAAGACATTTATAATTATTCCACAAATTAAAAATTATACCAACTTAGAGGTCATGTACCAACTGAGTTATCCCGATCAGTAAAATTTAATGATCGAGTAAACCTCCACTAGCCTTGAGGGGACTTGAACTGGTGACTTGAACTGGTGACCATAGGGAAGCAAACCCAAGACAGGATAAACTGAGTTATCTTGATCAGTAAAACTTAATATTTATTACTTAATAACTTAAGTTGACTTTAAGTTAAGTTATATTTTTGTTGATTTAAAATTTATTACTTAATTTTTACTTTAAGTATTAAAATTCTTTGATAAAATTAACTTAAAACTTATTTTAAATTATAAAATTGACATATTTATCATCATAAATTATAATTAGGGCAAAAGAGATCGAGTAATAATGAAAGTCATAAATAACAAAAGAAATCATAAAGATAACTACAATAAATAAAAGTAAAAAGCTAAAATAAAGATACGAACTTAAATTAAGATATTAAGTTACTTTAAGATATTAAGTTACTTTAATTTATTAAGTTGGCTTCCAAAACAATCTCATGTCATTCTTTTGCAATATTTCCTTCCATTTTCTTTTGCTGAATTTCCCTAAACTCAACAATCTTTTCAGAATATAAATGAACACGACTTTGAAGAAAACACAAAAATTTTAAAAATAATAATAATAATCGGAACTAATTATACGTATAGAAAAATAAAGGGGCATTTCTGGAAAAAAAAACAAACAGACAAAGATGAAAACTCACACGTATCATCGTCGGATCTAGGGTTCGGTGGATAGCGGCGGGGTCTCCACCGGAGTCAAAGGCAAGGCGAGCCAGCTCCAGAACCGGCGCCGGCGGCCACCACACGAGCTCATCCTCTTCTCTCCGACACCGACCGTCTCCCTTCTTCAAACTCAACCTCCGCCGAATCGACCAGCCTCTGGAGGCCAGTCCAATTGAATTCAGGGTAAAAGGAACGAGGAATTTGAAGCAGGATCTGAGCTGCCGGGCTTCTTCAGCGTTGATCTGAGAAGCCTGCTGGCGGGTTCCAAGGAGCGCGACGACGTCGGAAGCAGAGGCTTTGAGATTGCGAAACGAAGAGGGTGAGGGTGGTGGGGCGGTTCTGGTGAGGTGGAAGGGTGAAGATGAGGAGTGTGAAGCTGTGAAAGAGAGGGAGAGGACGAAGGCAAACCTGAGCGAGAGAGAGGGATAGCCCATTTACTGCGTTTCTCTCTCTCTCATTTTCTCCTGCATCACCCTGGTTTCGACTGTGGTGAGGGATCCGCGGCGAACCTACCCTGTACGGTGATGTATTCGGGTCGGGCATGGTTGTCTCGGCTCAAGTCCAAAACCGAACCCAACCAGCACCGACCCGGGGGAGGGAAAATATCGGAGAAAATGCTATTAGAAAAATGAATAGTTTTTTGTCAATATTTTTAAAAATAAATTTAATAACAATAAACTGTTGTAAAATTATAAAGCAAGCGAAAGGATAAGAAAATAAGAAAGAGAAATTAAAAGTTGATATTTTTCATAGCTTCGAGCTATGATTATTTTGTCAGAACAATAAAATATTTAAATTTATACATAATTTCAAGTTATGAACTGTTTATATATAAATTTATATATAGTTTCAGTCCATGAACTATTCATTAGGTAGATTTGTACATAACTTCAGACTATAAACATTTATTTATTTATTTATTTTACTTTTAAGTATACCGTATAATTAAAAATAAATAATTAAGGATCATATACATAACTTCTGATCATGTATTTGTAATTTTATAACTTTTTATTATAGGAATTGCACATATTTTTTCATAACTTCTAGTTATGAATTTACCCTATAATTTATAATTATAGGGATTGTACATATTTTTCATAACTTTTTGTTGTAAATTTATCATATAATTTATAATTTATGATTATAGGAATTATATATATTTTTCATAACTTCTGGTTATATGGATTATATATATTTATGTATTTAAATAAAATATATGAAAATAGAGATCAAAATATAATAAAATAGAAAATTATGATGTAAGTTTATCACATACTTTTTTCTGAGAAAGAAAAGAGAAAGTCTTTCTATTTCTCTAAAGGGAAAAACATCTTTCTATTTTTCTAAAAAAAAAGAACGTTTTTCTTATTTCTCTAAAGAGAAAAGCGTCTTTCTTATTTCTCTAAATAGAGGAAAATCTTTATATTTATTTTGTAGAGACTATTCGTATTGATAATGTGTTGTAAAATTATAAAGTGGAATGAGAAGAAAATAAAAAAGAGAAATTAGAATGTAGGAAGAGAATAGAGTTTTCCCGAGTATTCTATTCTTTTCGTACATTCTAATTTCTCTTTCTTATTTTCTTCTCCTTTCAATTTATAATTTTATAACATAAACAAATATATTTGCAAAAATATTATCAAATATTTTAATTCTATTTTATAGTTTCTAAGAACATTCTAAATTTATATTATTTGAAAGGCGCCAAAAAGTGGGACAAAGTCTTCAAACATTTCTTCCTCTGACGCACAGTTCTGAAGGCAGACGTATTGGCTGACGGCCGGAAGCTTACTGATGTCGTCACTAGATACGTCATCGGTTTACCCGGTCGGCCATTCGATCCCTGGTTCAACAACAAACACCTCTATAAATATGAAGAAAGCACATGAGCAATGGCAACCAGTACATCTCTTCAAATCTTCAAACTACACAACAATGGCTGACCAAGTAAAGCTGTTTGGCGTTTGGGGAAGCTTCTTTGGCCGCAGAGTCGAAGTGGCCCTGAGGCTGAAAGGAGTTCAGTTTGAATACGTAGAAGAGGACTTGTCCAATAAGAGTCCTTCGCTTCTCAAGTATAATCCAGTTCACAAGAAAATTCCTGTGCTGCTACACAACGGAAACCCAGTTGCAGAGTCGCTTGTGATCTTAGAGTACATTGATGAGACCTGGAAACACAACCCCATCTTCCCTAAAGACCCTTACGAAAGGGCCAGGGCAAGGTTCTGGGCTAAGTTCATAGACGAGAAGGTATAAAGCTAATGCCAATTAATCTTTTCCCTTTTGAATTCATGTCAGTGATCATCAAGTTTCATATATATATATATTACATTTTTACAGCTGTGGCCGGTGGTGAGAAAGGCTCTGGAGAGTAAGGAAGAGAAGGAGCAAATGGAAGCCATTGGAGAAACTCATGAGCACCTGGAAACCCTAGAGAGTGAGCTGAAAGAGAAGAAGTTCTTTGGAGGGGAGAGTTGGGGATATTTGGACATAGCTGCAATGGTTATAATTGGGCTTGGAATCGCTCAAGAAGCTCTGGGAGTGGAGTTCATACCAAAAGAGAAGTTTCCCAGGTTGCATAAATGGCAGCAAAGGCTTGTTGAGGATGCTGTCTTCAAGGAATGTGTGCCACCAAGGGAGAAGCTTGGTGCCTTCTTCAAAGCCCGGTTTGGATCCTCCGCTGCCTCCAAATGAAGGGTTGGTTTATGTTTGTCAAATAAGTGAATGGGTGGATGATATGATCCTGAGAGGATAACCTTAATTTCTTCTCATATATGTACTTTATATTTACTTTTCCTGGTGTATTTTGAAGCTTTATTCTGGACTTTGTGCTGTTTCTTGGAATAAGAAGTTGAAATAAAATTGAAGAAGTATTACTCCTACTAGGATTTGATCAATTCTATGTTCATCAACCTCTGGATGAGATTAATATGGATTTGGATTTAGAGATCCTCATGGGTTTAGTTCATAGATGATAATAAGTGATGACTAAACTCCATTCCTAAAGGAAAATATTAAAAATAGAAATTAGAAAGAAAAAATAAAAGAAAAAAGTGAAGGAGGATTAAAATAGATTTATGCTATATCTGATTTTAGAAAAATATTAAAAAGTTATATTTTTTTTCCTATTTGATTTATTATAGAAAATAATAAAGAAAGTTATATATAATTAAATTAATTTGAAATTTATGATTTTCTTATATAAAAGGAAAAAAATAAGTGAAATAAGTTTTTAAAAAATATATAAAAGAAATTTATTAATTTTAAACTTATTTCGTATTTTTTCATATTTTTTGAGAAAAAATAAATAAAATAATTTTTTTTAAAAATAAAAATTTATTAATTTTTATTTCTTTTTATGTTTTTCCTTTTATTTTTCCTCTAAATGTTTTGGGACTAAACATAGAAAAGGTTCTTAAAATGTATGATAAAAAGAAAACAAAAAGAAAGAATAAAAAAATTAAAATAATCTTAAAATTAATAAAATTATAAATGTAAAAATAAACTCTTGTATTTTACTTAGGTTATTATTATTTTTTAGTTTTAGAAAATAGAAACAAGAAATGCTTTGTATTTCACATTATATAATAAAAAATTTATAATATATTTATTTATAAGGTAATTTTATCAAATTAAAATGATTAATTAATTTTTTAATAATTATATTTAATATTATCAAGTAAAAAGTATTTTAGGAAATAATTATCTCAGGAAAAAATATATATATTTTAAAATATTTTAAAATAAGATAAAATTGATTTATAAAAAATTGATTTTTTTTTTAATATATTTTTTTTAAATTAGTGAGTCTGAATTCCCTTTTCCCATTATTTTTTTAGTTAACTCAAACCGGACCGGTGAGACCAATATACCGGCTCAACCGGGGTTTTCCGGTTCACCCCTATCTCTGGACGCCTCTATACCACACGAGCAGTGAGCACTGAACAAGTTTCTGAACCATTCTCACACGAGCTTCCACAGCCATGGCCGCTTCTCTTCAGCTACCCATGGCTTCTTCCATTCCGTCTTCGTCTTCGCCATCCACAACGCGCCCAATCTTCAAGACCCACTGCTCCATGAAGCCCACATGCTCCGCCAAAATCCCAATGCCTCCTATCAACCCTAAGGACCCCTTTCTCTCCAAGCTCGCTTCGGTGGCTGCGACTTCCCCCGAGAGGCTTCTTCAGCGCCCTTCGGGTTCCGATTCTCTTCCCTTTCTTGACCTCTTCGACTCTCCCAAGCTCATGGCCACGCCCGCCCAGGTACGCCCTTTATCCCTCTCCCGTGAATTTCAATCACAAAAATTGAAGAATTAAGAAAACGAACGTATATTTTCATTTAGATGTTTTTTATTCTGTGTTTTTCTATAACCCGTAATCCATATTTTGCCAAACCCAGATGAGAATTTTCCCCTATGCGGACTTAGATACTCAGTTTTTGTTACCAGTGGGTTGATTTTTTGTTTTCGTGTAGTTTATATTTGTTTCTAATAAATTGGTTGGTTTAATATTTTGGCATAACCCAGAATTCAAATCGTGGCCAAACCTGTATGGGAATTTGTGTTTTCTTGGACATTCAATTTGTGGTTATTGCTACCTACTTGGATTGATTTTGGGTTTTGATATTATGAACATACAACACATACATCTGCATATAGTTTTTTTTTGTTGCTAAGAAACTTGGGTTGGTTTTGATTTTTTCTGTAGGCCATAATTCATATTTCGCCAGATCCAGATGAGAATTTGAATGTATGTTTGTTTAGATATAGAGGGTTGGTTTTGTGTGATTCTGTAGCCCACAATTCATATGGTGCTAGACCAGATGAGAATTTGCCTTTATGTGGGTTTAGGTATTTAGTTCATGTTTATTGCTATCAAATTGGGTTGATTTTGTATATTCATAATTTCATATGTTATTAAATATCAGACTATGTGCATATAGTTTATGTTAGAATTAAAGCACTCTAATCTTATTTTTGAAAGCGACAATAAACGAATACGAAAAATTAAAGTACAAGAAAACATGAGATTTATAGTGGTTCACTCTTAATGTGAGAGTTACATCCACTTGCAGCTGCCGTAGATTTTCACTATGATGAAAAAGACATATTACATAAAAATCGCAAATGCCTTGTCCTCTAGGTTTTTCTCTTTGCATTTTTCTATCTCTTTCAATAGCATACCCAACCTCACCAAGTTGGCTACCCTAAATATAACAAAATTAGGATAACCAAATTACATGTGTAAAATCCCCAAAATACCCCAACTTAAAATACCTTTACAAAATTTCATGCAATCTATGTGCTGCCTTTGCGTAGGATCAATCTATGTTAGGGCGAACATTGTCATAATAATAATTAGGCTCCACACATCTTAACAGTTTATAGTTATTGCTAGCAAGTTGGATTGGTCTGGTGTTTTTCTATAACCCAAAACTCAAATTGTGGCAACACCTGAATGAGAATTTGTGTTTTCTTAGAGATTCAGTTTGTGGTTTTGCTACCAAATTAGGCTGATTTTGGGTTTCAATATCATGAACATGCAGCACATATATGTGCATATTAGTGTCTTTTTCGTAGCTAAGAAATTGGATTGGTTTTGTGTTTTTATATACCCACAATTTGTGCTAGACCCTTCTTGGTTTCCTCTCCCTCTTATTTCACCTTTTGATGCATGTTGGATACTTTGTGTGTACCTTGGTGTGCCCTCTTTTTGGGCATTATTAATATATTTTCTCTTTGCCTACATAAATAAATAATAATAATAAAAATAAAAATAAAAATTGTGCTAGATTTCAGTTTACGTATACTGATACCTGGATTTTGTGTGTGTGTTTTGACATGTGTTTCATGAGTGTTATGCTGATTTTTGTTCTTTTAACACTTCAATTTTATTGAATTCAATGGATTGATGAGAATGTTTATGGTTCTCCCATTCAAAAGTGAAGGTTGGACATAGAAGCAGAAATACCAACTAAGTTGAACTAACACAAACATTTATCTGATTTTGATTTTCTTTGTTAGTGTCTTTAAAATAAAGGATATAAGAGTTTCTGTAACTAATCAGCTACTTAATATTCATTTCTTGGTTATCTATTTGTTTTTCCTTTGGTTTAAATTAGGTGGAAAGATCTGTCTCGTACAATGAGCACAGGCCAAGGAGGCCTCCACCGGACTTGCCTTCCCTGCTTCTCCATGGGAGAATAGTTTACATTGGCATGCCAGTAAGTAGTTAAACACAATATTTCTCTCTATGAAACTTATCAAAAAAATAAAATAAAATTTCTCTCTATGAATATAATTCTTTTTGGTGGAAATCAAAACACTAAGGAATGGATCAAGACATTCTTAATGTCAAGTGTGATGCATATTATTTTCCTTTGGACAAAGAATTCATGGAATTGTCTGTAGATTCATCTTATTTCCTGTTGTTGGGGTGACAAATATTGAATCAAGTGTACGATTAAGTGAGAAGATGTGTCATCTTGGCCATGAAGTTTAGTTGCATACTTGCGGAGGGATGGAAACGGAAAAAGCCATCAACTTGCATTATTTTTCTAGATCTTTAGTGGACTTGGCAATTATGAAGAACATCTTGCTTTGGATTAAAATTTTCTGGTTCTATGAAGAAGTTAACTAGCTTTCTATCCCAATACCTTATTGGTCGTCTCACAGGAGTGAAGAAACCAAAGCACAATGTTGGTCCTGTACAGGTTTTCTTCCTTTTCTTCAAGCATGTGGATAATATAGAGTAGTTTCTACTTCCCACTTGGTTCATCACTTGATTAAAGGAAAAGGACTTTGAACTCCCAATGGAACTTCCCTCATTTAACTGTCTCTAATTCATTGCAAAAACTTGGTCATTTGGGTTCTGTAATTATGTAACTGAAGAAAGTAAAGACAAGAGGGTTGGAAAAATTTAGTATAGTAGCATGGGCTTTTGTAAATATGAAAATTGGCACCATTATATATAAATAGTGAACAAAAGATAGATCACTGGTTTACTCTACCTGAACTAGAGTCTTTTAATGTGATGAGATTTGCCCCATAAACAGCATAAGTTATTATTAAATTTTGAAGTACCATGTCATCTATTGTATAGTAGAAAAGTTCCATATGGTGGTTTTTTCCGTGTAAAAGAATGTTGTATTGATTTCTAATTTTGAGTAACTCTCTAAGCCAAAATGTCTAAAAAAACAAAAGAGAAAGAATATTTGACCATTGTGAGCTATTTGAACCAGTGAGAAGAAGCGAAAGTAGAAAATAATATTGACACAAATTATGAGAAGGGTGGCATGAATCATCATGAAAATGGTTAACAGGAAAAATGATGAGTTTAAGATTCTCTCTTACCCACTTGATTATTCATTAAAAAAAATTATTTTTCACCATTAAAAGCTAGAAATATCATTGTGTAATTTTGAATCTTGTTAGATGTCCCCCCCATCAGATGAACATCTTTTTTTATTTATTTTTTATTTTCGTTGTTATTGTTATGTGGACCAAGAACGCCACATGACATGGATTTGTTACGTTGCTCTAGTTAAGTTTTGTTATTCCTCTTTTTCAGATATTAGGTTTGTTGAATATAATGTATTTATAGTATATAACCTTTCCTTGTTAATATAGGATACATGTATGGTAGTTAGGACTCCTAGCCTTGTATATATATATATTTCTCAATTGTAAGTAGATCATTACATTAATGAGAATTAAGGTCTTTCTTCTTTCTCTCTCTCTCAACATGGTATCAGAGCTAAGGAAGAAAACCTAATTCTTTCTTGTTTCCCGTGTCATCAACTCCGGGAAACCTTCCGGTGACCGTGTTTCATTCCGGTCACCTTCCCCATCTTCCAATACTTTCCGGTCATTCGGATCGTCGACAGAAACTACTCACCGCCGGCGAGCTTTTCCGGCGAGCTTTTCCGGCGAGCTTTCCCGGCGACGTATTTTTCCGACACCGACTATACCAGAAGGAGCGCCTGGAGGAGATCTACAACTTTTGTGAAGGCACCGACACCAAAATCCCATCCACGCGCCGTCCACGCGCAAATTTCCAGCCGGCGACTGAATCTCACGCGCCGGCGCGTGAGGGCGCGTGAGGCCTTTTCCGGCGACGCGCCTCCTCCTCCAGCTTCGCCTGACGCCGACCAGCCTCCCTACCTCCCTGGTTCTCCCATCCGAGCCCTGCACATACCTCTTTTGGGGATTTTTGTCTCCGTCGGCCCTCCAAACAGCCTTTCCGGCGAAGCTCCGACTACTTTTTCTCCACTCCAATCCCTGCACGTGCCTTGGGAAGTGTTCTTCTACCTTTCTGGTGGTACCACGCCGCGATCTGAGGCCGTCTCCCTTTTTCGGTGGTGCCACGCCGCAATCTGAAGCCGTATTAGGGCTCTCTTCGATCCAAACATACTTCATTCTTCAGATAAGTAGATATGACTACTAAAAATTCCATTTTTTCCGCTGTTATATCTGGATCTCCTATGATTACTTCGGAGAAATTGGTTGGCAGTGACAATTATCTTTCCTGGTCTGCGTCTGTTGAACTTTGGTTTATGGGTCAAGGATATGAGGATCACTTGATTACACAGGAGGCAGATATCCCTGAGGTTGACCGCGTACAGTGGAGGAAGATAGATGCACAGTTATGTAGTGTATTATGGCAATCGGTTGATCCCAAGATTCTTCTTCATCTTCGGGCCTACAAAACTTGTTTTAAATTTTGGACTCAGGCCAAAGGATTATATACGAATGATATCCAGCGTCTTTATAAGGTGGCTTCTGCAATTGTCCATCTCAGCCAACAGGACTTGGATCTATCTACTTATATTGGCCAGATTGCCTCTCTTAAGGAGGAGTTCTTGACTGTGTTGCCTCTTACTCCTGATGTTGGGGCTCAACAAACACAGCTTGACAAGTTCTTCATGGTTCTTACTCTTATTGGCCTCCGTCCGGATCTTGAGCCTGTCCGCGATCAGATTCTTGGTAGTTCATCAGTTCCGTCCTTGGATGATGTGTTTGCTCGCCTCCTCCGTATCTCCTCCACTCAGACTTTGCCATTTGATAGCACTTCAGATTCTTCTGTGTTAGTTTCTCAAACTAACTCTCGAGGAGGCCGTAGTGGTACCCGAGGTAGAGGTCAACGTCCTCATTGCACCTATTGCAATAAACTTGGCCACACTCGCGATCGTTGCTATCAGTTACATGGACGACCTCCTCGCACTGCCCATGTGGCCCAGTCCTCTGATTCTCCGCTGCCTCAAGCTCCGAGCTCTTCCGCATCTCAGGCTTCTGTTGCCTCTGTTGCCCAGCCTGGTAATGCCTCTGCCTGCCTTACCCACACATCTTCTCTTGGACCCTGGATTCTAGATTCTGGAGCTTCTGATCACTTATCTGGTAATAAGGATCTTTTCTCCTCTATTACTACTACCTCTGCTTTACCTAATGTTACCTTAGCTAATGGTTCTCAAACTGTGGCTAAAGGTATTGGTTTGGCCCTTCCTCTGCCTTCTCTACCTCTCACTTCTGTCCTTTATACTCCTGAATGTCCTTTTAATCTTATTTCCATCAGCAAAATCACTCGTACTCTTAATTGCTCTATTACCTTTTCTGATAAATTTGTGACCTTGCAGGACCGGAGTACGGGGAAGACGATTGGCATAGGACGTGAGTCTCAAGGCCTCTATCACCTCACCTCGGATTCATCTCCTGCAGTTTGCATTTCCACTGATGCTCCTCTCCTCATTCACAATCGTCTGGGCCACCCTAGTCTCTCCAAGTTCCAGAAGATGGTCCCTCGTTTTTCCACTTTATCGTCGCTTCCGTGTGAGTCATGTCAGCTTGGGAAACATACTCGTGTCTCGTTCCCAAAGCGTTTGAATAATCGGGCAAAGTCTCCTTTTGAGCTTGTCCACACTGATGTTTGGGGTCCTTGTCGGACTGCGTCTACTTTAGGATTTCAGTATTTTGTCACTTTCATTGATGATTATTCTCGATGTACTTGGTTATTTTTAATGAAAAATCGAGCTGAGTTATTCTCTATTTTCCAGAAATTTTATGCTGAAATCCAAACCCAGTTCAATGTTTCTATTCGTGTGTTACGCAGTGACAATGCCAGGGAATATTTTTCAGCCCCATTTACTTCGTTTATGTCTCATCATGGGATTCTTCATCAGTCTTCTTGTGCTCATACTCCTCAACAAAATGGGGTAGCTGAACGCAAGAATCGACATCTTGTTGAGACAGCTCGTACTCTCCTCCTCCATAGCAATGTTCCTTTTCGTTTTTGGGGGGACGCTGTTCTTACCGCTTGTTATTTGATTAATCGTATGCCCTCCTCTGTCTTACATGATCAGATTCCTCACTCCCTTCTCTTCCCTGACCAACCACTTTATTTCCTTCCTCCTCGTGTCTTTGGTTGTACTTGCTTTGTTCATATTCTCACTCCTGGACAGGACAAGCTTTCCGCCAAAGCCATGAAGTGTCTCTTCTTGGGATACTCTAGACTTCAGAAGGGTTATCGTTGTTATTCCCTTGAGACTCATCGATACTTTATCTCCGCTGATGTCACCTTCTTTGAGGACTCACCATTCTTTTCCACCACTTCTGAGTCTCTTCCTGTTTCTGAAGTCTTGCCTATTCCCATTGTCTCCCCACCTGATGCTATGCCTCCTCGGCCACTTCAGGTTTATCATCGTCGCCCTCGTGTCGTTGCTCCTCTCCCTTTTGCTGAGGCACCTGCTGACTCACTTCCTATCCCTTCGGCTTCACCTACCCCGGCTCTGCCTTCTCCTAATGACTTACCCATTGCTGTTCGGAAAGGTACTCGCTCTACTCGTAATCCTCATCCTATTTACAATTTTTTGAGTTATCATCGATTATCTTCACCCTATTCTGCTTTTGTTTCTGCTATATCCTCTGTTTCTCTTCCAAAGAGCACCCATGAAGCTCTTTCCCATCCAGGCTGGCGACAGGCAATGGTGGATGAAATGGCTGCTCTGCACTCTAATGGCACTTGGAATCTTGTTGTTTTACCCTCGGGTAAATCTACCGTTGGTTGTCGTTGGGTTTACGCAGTTAAGGTTGGTCCTGATGGTCAGGTTGATCGCCTTAAGGCCCGCTTAGTTGCTAAAGGCTATACTCAGGTTTATGGTTCTGATTATGGTGACACATTCTCTCCGGTTGCCAAGATTGCTTCTGTTCGTCTGCTTCTCTCCATGGCTGCCATGTGTTCTTGGCCTCTTTATCAATTGGATATTAAAAATGCCTTCCTTCATGGTGATCTTGCCGAGGAAGTTTATATGGAGCAACCTCCTGGTTTTGTTGCTCAGGGGGAGTCTGGTTTAGTATGCAGGTTACGCCGTTCTCTATATGGCTTGAAACAATCTCCTCGAGCATGGTTTAGCCGTTTTAGTTCTGTTGTTCAAGAGTTTGGCATGCTTCGCAGTACAGCAGACCATTCAGTTTTCTATCATCATAACTCTTTGGGGCAGTGTATTTATCTGGTTGTTTATGTGGACGACATCGTCATTACAGGCAGTGATCAGGATGGTATTCAGAAACTAAAGCAACACCTTTTTACCCACTTTCAGACCAAAGACTTGGGGAAACTCAAGTATTTCTTGGGAATTGAGATAGCTCAATCCAGTTCTGCTGTGGTCCTTTCCCAAAGGAAGTATGCTTTAGACATCCTGGAAGAAACTGGTATGTTAGACTGTAAACCGGTAGACACACCTATGGATCCGAATGTCAAACTTGTACCAGGACAGGGGGAGCCTTTAGGAGACCCCGGGAGATATCGACGGCTCGTAGGTAAATTGAACTATCTCACCATTACTCGTCCAGACATTTCTTTTCCTGTGAGTGTTGTTAGTCAATTCCTACAGTCACCATGTGATAGCCATTGGGATGCTGTAATCCGCATTCTTCGATATATCAAAAGTACACCAGGCCAAGGTGTGTTGTACGAGAACAGAGGTCATACTCAGGTTGTTGGTTACACAGATGCAGATTGGGCTGGCTCACCCACAGATAGACGTTCCACTTCAGGGTACTGTGTTTTTATTGGAGGTAATCTAATATCTTGGAAGAGTAAGAAACAAGATGTAGTGGCCAGATCTAGCGCTGAAGCCGAGTATCGAGCTATGGCTTTGGCAACATGTGAACTCATATGGTTGAGACATCTTCTTCTAGAGTTGAGATTTGGAAAGGATGAACAGATGAAACTCATATGTGATAACCAGGCCGCATTACATATTGCATCCAATCCAGTCTTTCATGAAAGGACCAAACATATTGAAGTTGACTGTCATTTCATTAGAGAGAAGATCGCATCAGGATGTGTTGCTACAAGTTTTGTTAATTCAAATGATCAACTAGCTGACATCTTCACTAAATCTCTCAGAGGTCCTAGGATTAAATATATTTGTAACAAGCTTGGTGCATATGACGTATATGCTCCAGCTTGAGGGGGAGTGTTGAATATAATGTATTTATAGTATATAACCTTTCCTTGTTAATATAGGATACATGTATGGTAGTTAGGACTCCTAGCCTTGTATATATATATATTTCTCAATTGTAAGTAGATCATTACATTAATGAGAATTAAGGTCTTTCTTCTTTCTCTCTCTCTCAACAAGGTTGTAGTTAGATCCTTAAATATGTGTAGGACAGAGAACACACTAGATGATGGAGATTAGTGGAGAAGCCAAAAAGTTTGGTTTTGGGGGGGGGGAGAGCAATTATTTATCTACATTATAATAAATCATTCATAAATTTGAAGAATATGATATCCTCCTTATCATTTAAGGAACTAATTAATTTAGGTATTGATATATATATCAAAAAGTGCATAAAAATCATCAACTTTCCAGAAATATTGACAAAAGAAAATCAAAAGAATTTAAAAATGATTAGAAATTGGATTATAAAATTTTCAATAATTTTTCATAAAAAATCTTCAAAAAATTTTCAAAAAAATTATAATTTTTTTTTTCAAATCACTAAATATAAAATCAATTGAAAGTCATGAAATCCTTTACTTAAAAATTATCTATTATATGGTAATATGAGGGTGGCACCTTTGCTAACATATTAAGTATCTTGATATTTAAAGTCTTAATAGATTCATATATCAATTTAAATTAAATATAAGTAGTTACTAAGAATTTGATAGTTATTATTATCTATAGTTCAAAGTGTTTTATTAATTATATTATCTTCGATGACTAGGACTAAATATAAACTCAATTATTGTGAATGAATTCAAAATTTTCAATGATTGAAGAGAATACACCATGAAAAAATTATTTAATAAAATATAAAATACAAAATGATCAAAAAATTAATTTTATTCAAAAAAAATTATAAGATTAAAAAAAATAAGATAATGTTGGCATATGAGAAAAAAAATGATAAAGATATGATAAAAGGAAAAAATAAGTAAGGATATTAAGTAAATTTTATAAAATATTTTATTTTTTATTTTTAGTTTTATTTAACTTAATAAAATAAAGGTTAATGTCACTCATTTGAATTAAAAGCATTTAGCTCTTTGAGGTTTAACTTAAATACACTTGGCCATTATTAAATACACTTAGCCATTATTAGCTTGAATAATTCCCTTATATCAAATTAAAAGGAAAGCAAGTGAAATTAACAAATGAATAGGGTAGAAAAGGTATTTGACAAAATTTCAAACTAATGGTGACTGATTATACTTAGTCCAAATCTCAAAGGAGGTGAGTGAAATTAACTTTATAAAGTAATACTTTTAGATTTATTTAAAATTTATAACGGTTTTTTTTTTTTTTTTTTTTTTGTAGAATTAAAAATGTAATTATTTTTCATTTTTCAAAAATTCAAAATTAAATTTATGTTTTTAGGGATTCATTTTAATTTTTTGAAATTTCTAACCATATATAAGAATATTTATTTATTTATTCTTATTTTTTAGGAATTTGATGAGGATGTTACATAAGTTTTTTTTTTTGTGGGAAATTTGAAGGGGGGCATATGCCCCCACCCCTGCCCCCCTGCGTGCCCCTTACTAGATCCACCCCTGACTGGGATAGTGGAAGTTTATTTTGTTTTTTGATAACAAGAAATCCACCTTGACAGTGAGGCATTTATCCCAATTTCTGTTAAAGCAAACCTCAAGTGATATGGGCCTACTCCTTTACAAAAAATCAATTGAGTACTGGGAAGGCTAGAAGTCACAACCTCTGGTGCATTGCTAGAGGTCAGTACCACTGAGCTACAACTCGAGGGGTAATGTTGAAATTTTATCTTTACAAAAATGTAAAGCAACTCAATTGTGTTTATACTTCTCACCAAATAAGAAAATCAAATTGGATGCATCTTTGTTGGAATAAATCTTTATGAAGGTCATTTGTATTATATTTTTGCTCCAATTATATGGTGTCTCATTGGTGAGTCTATTCCCTTTTAGTTCCTTTTTATTTTTTGATTTTTTGATTTTTTTTATGTTATTATTTATATGGTTAGTAGTTCACATTACTACCTTGACCATACAATATGTCTGGGAAGTTAACCCTTTGATTCTATCAGTTGGTGCCAGCTGTCACAGAGCTTGTCATTGCAGAATTAATGTACCTGCAGTGGATGGATCCCAAAGAACCAGTATATGTTTATATTAATTGTACTGGAACCACTCGTGATGATGGTGAAAGGGTGAGCCTTTTGTTGATTCCATATACTGTGATTGCCTCAGTTTTTCCTGAAAATATTATGCCAAATACTACATTCAAGCAATTTCAAAAATTAGTCCAAACAAACTTTTGATTCCATCATACACTACACATTCATCTTTGAGGAAATGCAGTTGTGCAATTTAACTATGTGCACACTTGCGGGTATGTGAGGGGGAGATAAATTAACTCTCTCCCTATATGTGTGTGTATATCTTCTCTCTCTCTCTCTCTCTCCTTGTACATACACACACATGCTTAATCTTTTCATGAGAAACTATGAAGCCTGTCTTTCATTTTCTAGCTTCTTCCAATTTTAACAAATAAACAATACGCTTTGGCATAAGAACTGAATGCACAGTAGTGACAATGGGATTCATGTCTTAAAACTTCTTCTTTTTTTATATATAGAGAAAGAGAGAGAGACGCAAACACTTTCAATTTTCATGGGATACTGTGAAGTCTGCTCACATTTTCTAGCTTCCTGTAATGGAACAAACAATGAGATTCATGATTTCAAACAAAATTTTCTAGTTTCTCTTATACTCCATTCGTGGATACTCGGTCCACGACAGCATCAGTTGACTGCTTGAGACCAGATTGATATTATAACTAGATATACATTTATCATGCTTGCTATGTGTCTCTTTTTTTCCCCTTCTTGTGGTAGCTATATTTGGATTTCTTAGATAATTATTGTGTTCTAGAGCTATTCATTTAACTTTATGGGCATCAATTTATACTATATTAATTTTAACCTTCTGTTCCATGGGTTCCAATTGTTTGTTGTTCAGGTCGGGATGGAGACTGAGGGTTTTGCTATCTATGATGCAATGATGCAGTTAAAAAATGAGGTAATTTTCTAGTCTGATTCTGCAATTTGTCCAATTTACCTTAACTATTTTGTTGGGTGTTACTTTTAAGTCCTTCTGATAACAGGTTACTCTGTAAAACTTTTGTATTCCACTAACTGGTAATTGTCATTTTTTCCTGGTCAGCTCTTTTGTGGTTTGCTTTGCAAAACTTAGGTCCACTAGCTGTCAAATGGGTTCATTTGGAAAATTATTATATACTGCTAGCTATGGATATGTTCAGGCATGCACATGATTACATGTGTTGATACATGCATTTGGTGTGTCTTTTGCTGAGGCAATTTTCTTTTGCATAAATATCCAATCTGTCCAGGTTATATGTTCTGTTTGTGACATGGTTATGATTATTCTCTCTAATAAAGTCTTTATGGTTTACTCTTTATAAAATCTTATATTTTGCAGTAAATGTGTATGTTGGCAAGGGCAATAGGGTATGATGCAGCATGCCATTATCACTAATGGGATTTCATTTTTTACACATCAATGGGACAATGCGTTGATCTGGACTGTTAAAATACGTTTGAATGTATTTATGATGGACAGAAACTTTCAGTGTCAATTTTCCAACTTGTTTGACATTCTTACTTTTAAGTGAATGTGCAATAGAATTATATATAATAGAACAAAGTTAAGTTGTTCATGGGAAGAGAATCATTAAATCCATTCTTCTTTTTTTGTCATCACTCATGTAATTGTACAGTTTAGATTGTTACATGGATTGATCATTTTGTATATAAAGTGATGAAGACCCTAGAAAGGATAGGGTGCAGCTACTCACTGATGCACAATCCTGGATGAGGATCTTTGTCTCCTGATTCTCAATTCATTGTTGGTTGTGTTGGAAAAGTCATTGGTGTAAGATAGTGGTAGTGGTGCTTCTCATGAAGGTGGAGAAGGCTGTGACATGTTGTTGTTGTAGAGACAGGTGGTGGTGATGCAGCAGCATTTTGTGGTGGTGATAATTTTATGCTGCAGAGATTATAACTTACAATGTTGTGATGGTAGAAGGTAGTGACCAGGTTGGCAGCATTGTGGCAGCATTTGCTGTGGTTCTGGCATTGATTTGGTCGTATTAATATTTTACTGAGAATTTAATAAACTAACATCAATTAAGATTTTGCGCATGTAGGTTCACTTCTTTTTTTGAAGGCTTTTTGTTCTTCAATTTCATCAATACTGGCATATATATTGTCATTTTGCATGTTGATCTATTCATTTTTTGTAGCATTTGGGTTCTAGCAAGATCATGGTTGATATACATGTGCCAGATCTTTGAAGAACTTTGTGAATTTTCTAGTTCCTTTAGAATGAAGCAGTCTCTCATTGTCAGAGTATGAATACAATCTATATATTTTGGCCTTACATGGATGTTGTTGCATCTGTAGATACATACAGTTGCCGTTGGAGCTGCTATAGGCCAGGCTTGTCTTCTGCTTGCTGCAGGAACCAAGGGTAAACGGTTTATGATGCCGCATGCCAAAGGTTTGTTTCCATTTGACCCTTTTAATGTGATGTTGGGTTTTTGATTTATATGCACCTTTTGATATCCAATGTCCTTCAAGGGTTCACTTGAATTCTGTTTCAGCCATGATTCAACAACCTCGTGTTCCATCATCTGGATTAATGCCAGCTAGTGATGTGCTTATCCGTGCAAAAGAGGTTAGTTTAAACTCATTGTAGCTTCCTAGGATATGAATGTAATTGGTAATGACTGGTTTAAGGAGTCCAACAAAATTTCTATCAGTGTAAATCTGTGTGATGTATGACAATCCTTAAAATATCTACCTATGATCAAATAATGGTGGACTAGGGCTTCATTTTTTAGAGTTTGGGATGGCAGATGTGGAGTTCAGGTTTATTGATCCCATAAAGAACAGAGATACAAAATTCAGTGTTTGCAATGCTCTGTACTCTAGAAAGGAAAGCCTCGGTTTTATGGTCCAAGCCAAGGTTTTTAGAGTAAAATTGGAATTATGGAATGTCTGGCTGTGAGTAAAAATTGTTTGTAATATTATAAAAAGTAAAATAAAGAAGGTAGGAGGAAAAGAAAATAAGAGATGATAAACCTTAACATGTCACCTAGAAGAGAATCTTCTATCAAAGCTTCTAGGAGTTACCTAGAAAAGAAACCTCCACAAAAGAAAAACTTTGTAAACCTAAGTAAGATTCAGACTTATGAATCGTAAGTAAGAAACTTATGTGAGTCTTGTATGGTTGTTAAGTCCTATGCTTCTGGAAGTCAGAAAAGGAAAGATGTCTTAATAATTAAACAAGACCAAAAAAAACCCCATACAAGGATGTGGGGCACATGGGTTTGCCAGTGGAGCCATTTTGGTATTTTTCTCCTGTATTTTTTCCCCTTATCGAGACATTAGCTATAAGGGGCTTATCCATTAGTGCAACTCATTTTCAGGCCTTGATTAGCATCTACATTTCCACTTTTTTATGTAAAGAAAATAAAATATTAAGTCAGTAAATAAAATTCAGGGCTTATCCATTAGCATCTAAAGTCAGTAGAGAAAATATTAAGAAAGTAACTTGAACTATCAGTTTCCTCCATGATATCTATAGAAAAACTGTTCTTTTTTATGTAAAGAAAATAAAATAAGGATAGAATTAGTTCTGGCAGTGCACGTGATTTTTAGTGCTTCAGTGGCAGATTTTTTCAGAAATTCGTGGATGACGAAGCTAATGCATCTTCTCCTGCCTGATTCCTTGTTGCCCAGTCAATGAGTCTAGTGACCTAGTAAAACCGTGAAAGGTTTTTTTGGATAAACTTATTATTTTACTGCTCTATCTTTCAGAACATAGGCTACATCCGTTTAAATAACCAGCAGATAGATAATTCCTAGGTTAAAAATAAGGAAACTGAAAAACAAATTTGATTCTAATCCTAATCTGAATAAAACTTTGACTACTTACAAAAAAAACTAGAATTCAAATAATTCTTCAAATCAAGGAACCTATCCATTCTAAAATTTGAGTCCAATTTGAACTAGTCTAACCAAACTAACTTTCCAACACCTAGCATATTATCTCTGTTGATGTTAATTTGGCAATAAATATTTGCCTTGTCGTTAATATGATTATTGCTCATGTAAGTTTGGACATGGTGTTCTTTGTCTCTAATAGCTGATGAAGACACTATCACCTATATCGAGGAACACCAACATTGATGTTGCTCCCCATCTTTGGTTTTTTTAGCTATATGACATTGGAGGTCCAGTGGCCTTTTCTCATAGCCTTGATCCATGGTTACTTTTGCCTTCTCTTCTCTTTAGGACATTTACTTTGAACCTGAATCTAGAGCCCTTTCCAAGTTACAGCTTTCAGAAAATTATAATTCGCATTGGTAGATCATACCATCTTGATTGTTTTTGCAGGTCATAACAAACAGGGACACACTTGTGAAACTCCTGGCTAAGCACACTGGAAATGTGAGTATGATGCACCAATGTGTTCCTTTCCTTATAATCTATTAAGTTTTAGGTGAAACGTTGAGAAAGACTGATTGTATGGCTTGACCTTTTGTTAGTCGGAAGAGACTGTATCTACTGTGATGAGAAGACCATATTATATGGATTCTACAAAAGCCAAAGAGTTTGGTGTCATTGACAAGGTAAGTGCTCCTCAATACTATGCTCTTGTAGTTCTTTCATGTATTGACTTGACCAAGCTAATGCTATGTTCTTGGGGTTTAGATTCTTTGGCGCGGTCAAGAAAAGATAATGGCAGATGTTCTCTCACCTGAGGAATGGGACAAGAATGCTGGCATTCAAGTTGTTGATGGTATATAAGTTTCCAAGTAAGTGCTTATTTTGTCACAATTAAGTAAATTTGCCATCTCCTTTTCTTGCCAATTGCCTCATGGCCCAGTAGAGCCTTATGTGGAAAGGGTACCAGATGGCTCACAAACACCAGACATCCTTTTTGAGAGAGGGTTGTTATGTTGTCACACGAAAGTTCCTTGTCAAGTGGACTTCAACTATGGCTCTGGCAAATCTTAGAGGAATTGTCATATTTCTCACTGGGAAACCTAAAAGGCTAATCAGCCATGCTAATTTTTCCTGTAAATAGTCATCTAGGCCAGAAGATTGTCATATTTCTCTCTGGGAAACCTGAAAGGCTAATTGGCCATGCTAATTTTTCCTGTAGATAGTCATCTGGGGAAAGCTGAATATGACGGTCATTTTTTCCGATACTATGACAGAGGGTCGAAGTTCAGTCATTTGAAGAGCAACAGGATATCCTACAGACAGTTAGAACATGCAGGAGCAAGAAAGGTACCTGTCATAATTGAGGATTCTCAGTGGACCTTACAGCTTGAATTCATTGAAGATTGGCAATCTTCTTATCACAAACAATATAATTTAGGGATGCAGAAACAGGTCATGTGGTTATTGGAATTGAATTTTGTTCAGAAAGCCCTGTTATAGAAAACTGGAGTCTAGAAGGAACACTCTTGATTGGTATAATGGATTTCATGTTTCACATCATCTATGACTAACCCAAAAGAATTTTCGTTCTCAAGTATATTTTTCCTTTTGGTCTTTTTGTTTTTACCTCATGCTGTGTGTATACATTCGAGTGCATGCATGTCTGCATCATGCCTTTTTCAGGTCATTGGACACACCCCACCCTCCTCATCCCCAAGGAGACATTGGTGACATTCTGGCCAGGGTGGCCCTTCTGTCGGCTTGGCTATCAAGTGAGCCCATGTTCAGGTTAGATCCCAAATTGAAATGGAACTGAAATTGTGAGATCATATATCGGGTGGAGAAAAAGATCCCGACATTATGTGGGTTTTTCTAATTATATAGACATATTTTAAAGTCGTGTTGAAGAATAATATCTTTACAAAATGAAATGGGTCGATAAATTTTGAATATTTCCTTGTATAGATACTGCATTATGGATGTGTGGGCTGGTATGCAGTACAGGTTTGGCAATCATGAGTAGACTGTAGAAGGAAGTTGGCACCTGGGTAAGCGACTCGGTCTAATTGCCTTTCATGCATTTCCCTGTCGTCCTTGGCATTGCCCAAGACTTTAAAATAGTTGAACTTTTAAGCGACGACTTGAGGTATATGAAACTACAAGTGGGGTTGTCGTTCATTTTAGCATGATCCATGAACAAAGCTTACGTGCCAGCATGTCTTTGAGGTCATATCATCATCCACCCCCCAAATTCTTTATCATTATTCACCTCCACTATTTTTTTTCCTTCCCCTGCTTTGAGGTTGGAAACAGTTGAGATTTTGACGGGCACGTGGCTGGCTCTATAAAGGTCAATGATTAGGACCACCAAAGCAGTGGAAATGGGTTTGTTTTGGGATTATAAGGGCCCGTTTGCCAACTATTTCTAAATAAAGTTTTTTGTTGTTTTCGAGCAAAATAACAGTTTCTTAAATTTAAAAAAATTTGAAAGATTTTAAATTAAAACTAATTTTTTGATAGTTTATTTTAAAAATAGGATAATTTTTAAAATATGCTTTGAGAATATTTTGATATATTTTTTAGGATACGCTTTAGCTGTTTTTAATTATTTTTATTTTTTTTAGAGTTATTTTAAAAAATAATTATTTAAATATAGAGAATAGTTAAAAATAAAATGTTCCATATAAAATTTATTTTTAAAAATATTTAAAAACATTTTATACTTTAAAATAATTTTTTGTTTTATAAAAAATTAGATAATGATTTTAAAACATTTTTCAAGAACAAATTATAAATTATTTATTTATTTTTTATAAATCACAAAAATTAATGAAATAAATAATCTATTTTTACATCATCTTGGATGATAAAGTAAGTGTTTCTTATTTAAAATGTTTTTAATGGAGGCGTTTTTTAATTTAAAAATTTTTTGAAAGTGTTTCTTCAATTTTGTTGAACGATAAATGTCTTTTCAAAAATATTTTTTAGGGTAAAAGTACTTTATACAATTACCGTTAAATATACTATTCTTTTGACATTGATTTTAAGCTTTCTAATCCTTGAAAAATAAAAAATTTTATATCTTAACAAAAAATTAAGAATGTGTTTGATAGTGATTAGAAAACGTTTTTAGTCTTTTTAATATTTTAGAATATAAACGAAAGTGGTTCTAAGAAGTGTTTCTAGCATTTTTAATACTTGAAAAATAAAAACAAATGTTAAAAATATTAAAAACACTTCCTAAAATCACTGTAAAAAACATTATTAGAGTGATACAAATTTTAAAGTATTAAAAAATTTGAAAACATTTCCTAAAATCATTATCAATATTTGATAATGATTTTAGGAAACGTTCAAATACACTCTAAAAATCCATTTGAAAATGATTTTAAGAAACACTTTTAATTTTTTTAACACTTAAATTTTTTTATATCATTTAAGTGTTAAAAATACTACAAATTCTAGAATCACTCTTAAATGTATTTTAAAATAAAATGCATTCTAAAAATACTTCGTATAATTATTGTCAAATGCATTCTTCTAAAACCTTTTCCTTATCTTCCTTATCTTCTCTTTTTTATTTTATTAGGATTAAATTTGTAGATAAATATTTATGGGTTATTTAATTAAAATGGTTTTTGAAAACCTAATTTTTAAAATTTGACATTCTATCATTTTTTGGTCTTATTTGAACAAAAATATCCTCATTATTTTTTTATAGAAGTAATCTTCTCTTTTAAAACTTATATATAAATACTTGAAATGATAAATGATATTTATATATAAAAAAAATAGGTTATAAAAAATATAAAAATAATTAGATTCATAATTTAGAAATTATTTCACCTCTTTTAAACAAATATTTCCAAATTTATGCCCTTTTAAACAAATATTTCAAAATTTATTTCTTTTTAAAAATAACGAAGTATTATGTTTAAGAATTGTTTAGAAAAATTGATTTCTTATCAAACACAAAATTTAATATTTTCGTCACTTTCCCGAGAATGTTTTTCCTGCGAAAATAAAATAAAAAATATTATATATTTTCAACGAACAGCTGTCGTGACGAGGTTAGTTTTGGGGACGCGCAAACACCGCCATAACGATCTGTTAATGGGTCCCAGCAATTTTTTTAAAGAGCCGTCGCAAACACGTCACGACTAAATAAACGTCGTTTGACGCTCCGTTAAGTTTATTTTTCAAAATTATAATTATAGCCGTTGGGGATGTTAATTGTTAACAGAAGCGCGTTGAGCTGGCGAGTGATTGAAAAAGTCACGTGAATAAATTTATTTTGAGTGGCTCAGCATCTCTTAATTGTTAATTTAATGAGATTAAATAAGATTTAAACAAATTTTTTTAAAAATAAAAATAAATCAACACGACGTCGTTTACGGATGACTTAATTTTTATTTTTCAACAATTTAATTTAATTTTTAAATTTTTTTAATAAATAATTAAACAATGTAAAAATTTGGTAATTTTTTCTTACCCTTTCTTTCCTTCGTGACAAACACAGCCTTAAGCATGGAACGAGAAGAAATGAAATATGTCGGCTGCGCTGAGAAAGTGACGGTAACGGAAGTGGGAAGGGGGAGGAAGGAGGGAGAGAAACAACGTGTTTAGGTTAACAGATTCTTTGGACGGTCTTAGGGAATGGCCGAGTACTTCTTAGCCAATTAACCCTAGATGCTCTCTTTCTCTCTTTTCTATTCTTTTCCACTTGCGCCCTTTCCAAACCCATGTCAACTACTCACCTACTTATACCCTTCCTTGTCATTTTAATTACTATCTTGCCATCCCCATCTCTTCCCCTCTTTTGCAATCCCCAATTTATTTTTATTTTTATGTATTTTTAAGATTAAAAATAATAGTAACTTTTATTAAAAACCATACAATAACCTTTAAAAAAAAAAAAATTCTAAAATTATTTAAAAAATTTAAGATGTCAATTGTTTTATCATTTTTAACTTTTAAAATTTTGAAACTGAATTTCAAATAAATTTATAACATGATAGTGTTTTTAATTAAAGGTTTTTTTTTATTAAATTTTTTTTTTAAAGTATTTTTGAAACAATCACTTATCAAGTGTTTTTAGAAATACTTTCTAAATTTTGTACCCCGAAACCACGATGGGGTGGAGCACATCTTGGGATGCCACCCATTTTGTTTAAAAAAAATACTTTTTAAGATAAAAAAATTCTTATAATACGGTTTTTGAAAATATTTTTAATATTTAAAAAATTAAAAATTTTCATGAGAAAGATTAAAAATACTTTTAAAAATTATTATCAAATATACTATTAGAATTATTGTAAAATGAACTTAAAATTCAAAAAATGTATTTAAATGGATATTAAATATTTTGATATGTTTTAAATTTATGTTCAGCGGTATTTATGAAATGTTTTTTTAAGAATAAAAACATATTTGATAATTTTTTTAATAAAATTAGTTTCCATTATTTTTATTCTTTAAATTGTTTTAAAAACTAATTGCATACCGAGAATGATTAAAAATGTAGTACAAATAAAATTATTTAAAAAATTTTTTTCAAATTGGTTGAAAAAAAAATATAAGGCTTTTGACAAAAAAAAAACATTATTATTATTATTATTATTCATTTTTCATATGTCATTATCACTTAACAACCTTGAAAAGACTATATTTTATCTAGGACCATTTATTCATTCAGTGGCAATACCGTAAATAAAGAGAAAAGTAGTGTCATTTCATTAAGAACTGTATACTTATAACAGACCACGAAAGGCCCTTTCTCTCGTCTTCAGTGAGGGAATCAGAAGCGATCACGCCAAGAACGCAAAGGCTAGAGAGAGAGACATTCTAGAGAGAGAAACAGCTGCCACCGACGATGGCAAACTCCGTCGGCCTCCTCGCGATCTGTGCCGCCGCCTTCCTCATCGCCGCCTCCGCAGTCACCGCCGTTGATTCCACTGCGGACAACCTCAGCTGGATTCCGACGAGATCCGTCTGCAAGGGAACTGTAGCCGAGTGCCTGGCGCTCGCCGGCGGAGAAGACGAGTTCGGCCTGACCTCAGAGTTCGCGATGGACTCGGAAATCAACCGGCGCATCCTAGCGACTAGCAAGTACATCAGCTACGGTGCGCTTCAGAGGAACAGTGTGCCGTGCTCTCGACGTGGCGCTTCCTATTACAATTGTCAGGCTGGTGCTCAGGCAAATCCGTACAACCGTGGTTGCAGCACCATTACTCGCTGCAGAAGTTAGTCTCCTCTTCATCTCCATTTTTTCTCCATTTTTTTTTTCTGTAATGTGTTTGTGCTGTTCTATACATGGAAAAAGGAGAGAGATTGATGGCCGTGTTTGTTATTCAATCACGAAATTGTTGTTATAATTATTATTGTATCTTGCTTTCATTATTACTCTCAATTTTTGTTTTCCCTAATGCACAACACAATCTTTGTTTTTTCTTCTCTTTCTTTTGAAAAAAAGGGGAAATAATTCACTATTTTGACCTTTTTGGCAATTGATTGAGTTTTGGGGGTGGACTTTGGTTCGAATTTGACTGTTTAATCGCTCGCTTTTGCCATGTTTTCAAGGAAAAAGTAAACAAGAAAAAAGAAATTGTGTGGGAAAAGGAGAAAGAGAAAAAAAAGAATGGAATTATATTCTTGGAGTCACAGCTCATTCACAACTCATGAGTGATTTGAAACATCAAGAAAGAAGAAAGCAATTTAAAAAGGGGAAACATATAAATAATTGAGGCTACCACCAAATCTTTTGCATGTGTGCCCAAAAAAAGAAGAAAAATGAATATTTAAAAAGAAATTTCAAATGAATTTTAATAGGAAAAAATGAGTTCATTGAAATGAAAATATGATGTTGTTGGATCATTAATTTGGAGTTGGTTTCTGCTGCTAAATGGGAAGGTGTAGAAATAATTCATTCTTTTGAAATGTTGTCAGTCAATTGCAAATATTATCAATATTTTCTAGAAGCAAAATATTTCCAAAAATGGTTTATGAAACTCAACTGTCAACATATTTTCTTATCAACCCACTTTTGTTTGTGCTATAAAGTTCTATGCATTTTATTTTTTATTTTTTATAATTCTGTATAAAGTAGAGAAAAGGTCTCAAGCTTTTCTTTTAATCTTAGTGTTTTTTGGTCCAGTTCTTTGCTTCAACCCCAAACAAAATCTAAGATCTATCCAACACTAACCACAATGATGTTTGATATTACCCATCTTGATGGAAAAGAAAGTAAATTCAAATTTTATTCTTATTTTTTGTATTGTGATTTCTCTCTATTTTCATTTTTTTTTTTTTCATGTTGTTATTCTCGTACGCCAAACACATTTATTCTTTCTACCTCATAATTAGTATTATTAATTTTTCCATTTTCCACTCTACCAAACACATTCTTTCTTATCTTCTTGTAAGCTATGATGTTTGATGGTGGAACCATTGAGATGGAAAAGAAAGTTCACCAAAATGGAAGGTGAAAAATAAAAGAACAGGAGAAATGAAGTCATTATCATGGGAATAGGGCAATCAAAGTCAGTGGATATGATCCACCCACCAGATCATGAAATTGGTCCACTTTTCCATTCCTCATTCCCCTTTTTTATTTTCCATTCAAAGCCTTCACATGAAATCTATGAAAATTTCATTCAAATGTATATAATATAAATGTTTTTGAAATTGGGAGCTCTGTTTGGTTGGTGAATGATGTACCCATCACACCCATGCATAAATGAAGTTGAAAGCAAAACAGTGGTCCCCTGTGCTGCCAAGTGCCAAACACCACTTTATGTAAAGGCCCATCTTAGATTCCCCATACCAACTCCCCCCAAGTATCATTAGCTCTCCATCTCATTCATGTACTATGACCCTAAACATTTTCTTTCTTTCTTTCTTTTTTTCCTTTTCCTTTTGATTAGTAATATTATGATCAAAACTACTAGTAAGGTCAAATAATCCATAAATCCCTAAAATAAAGTATATAATAAATTCAAACTATTTAATAATTATCATTTATCACCCTATGAAGGTGAGGGTGGTAAAGAAGTGATAAAAAAAAATTCCATATTTTAGAAAGTTATTAGGTTTTTAGATGTCACAATATGATAAAAAATGGATATCGATAATTTGATTTTCGGGAAATATTGTGAAATTTTTCCAAGAAATTTTTTTTTAATAAAATATAAACATTTTGAATGATAATTATGAGAAATATCCATATCCCTCTTTTATTTATTTATTTATTTTGGCACTTTAAATTATGGATGTTTGGATAGAAATATAAAAAGTATGGTGGATATTTTTGTCCAATTTAAAAAGAAACATTTGGGTGGATATTCATCAAAAATTTTCCCACATTGTTGGCATAGTACACATTGCATTTAAGTGATGGGATTAAAAACATTTCACAAGAATCTGGTGAAGCAATATTAAGTGCTTGTGTGAGACATGTTTGTACTTGAATAGCGAGGAAGAAACGAGTATTGCACTCGTGAAAGAAGTCACCCTGGTAAGATGAAGGGTCTCTAGTAGGTACAAATGAATAAGAAGAGAGAAGGTTGTTATAACTTTAATCAAGTCCAACCAATCTTTTGGAAAATTTTATTGTACCCAAAAGCTACCGTACTCGGATTTTAATATCAGCCATTTAATTTTAATATATAATTTGATTTATTCCACAATAAAAGAGAAGACACCATTTTAAGCTTAATCATATTATTCATATTTTTATCAATTTTTATTTATTTATATTTTACATACATTTTTTTCTTTTTTCATGTGTCTAAAATTGTACGAGGGTATTTTATACAATATGATTTAAATGCAAAACAATGATGAAAGCAGCTATAACCTAGGTGGGTTAGTTAAGTTGATGGCAGGTTTGAACCCAATCCAAATTAATTCATATTAAATTTTTTTTTTAAAATTTGGGTTAAGTTTGGATTGTTGAGTTGTATAATTCAAAATTCATTTATAAATATTTTTTAAAAATATTTTTCTATAAATTTATACCAAAATTTATATGGAAAAAGGAATTTTTATAATTTGATATTTTTCTTAATTTTTTTAAAAATACTATTATATTATATAAGATAATATATATTATAAATATAAATATAAATATAAATTTGTGTTTTAGCTTAAGTTCGTGTTGTTCAATCCTCAATTCAAACTCAATCCAAATTAAGTTTGAATTGAAAAAACTCAACCCAAACTTAACCTAAAAATTCAAAATAATGATCCAAATTCACCTAAATGTTGGGTTTGGTCAAGCCACTCCATCAAAATTACATCTCTAATCATGAATATAAATAATTATTGCTATAAATATTTAGCTTTTGTGCTTAATAAAAGAATAACCAGAAGTATAAATAATTAGTACTTATGTGTGATCAAATTTTATGTTTTAAAATTATATTTAAAAGATATTATTTTATATTAAAGATAAGAATAATTACAATAATTGTTAAAAATTTATTTACATAACAACTTGCTTAATATGTTGAGAGAAAAACATGAATTTCTCAATTTCTTAAAAACACAAATATCACAATGGAAAGTATGGGACCAATAATTAAGAATTCTATGGAAATACTCTTAAATACTATAGTTAACCTTTAAATTAATCTTAAGAAGTTTTTTCAAACATGTCATAAACATCCGAAAATTCAATATTTTTCTTACTTCCTTTATGATTATTATTATTATTATTACTATTTATTCTTGACACATAGGTTTAGTTGATTGACATAATGACTTCTTTATTGTTGGTACACGATAAATAATGTATTATTTGGCTAACTTTTTCCAAACGAACGACGACGAACATTTCTACAATAAAGTGTGATTGGATGGTTTTTTCGAAAATACCCCTTCAAAACTCAAGTCAATTTTTAAAAGGAACAAACTATTACTTTTTTAGAGAATTTTTATCATATTTGAATTTCGATGATTGAAGGGTTTTTACTTTGATAGAGTTGTAACCCTTTACATTCTTCTTTACTACTTTAAATGCTAATAATTAACTAATAATTAGCCCTATGAATAACGATTTTAGCCTTTAATTCAAGCGTTTGTGCTCATAATCGATCTTATCCTCACTGTTCGAAATATTTATTACTTGGACAATGAATATGGACATTACTCGGACACCCCTCTACTCATCTATAATCGGACGGGAGAGAGGCTAATGCCTAGACGGATGTGGGACCCACACTTATGATGGGTTTGGACTTTTGGTTTGGATGGTGCATACAATTCTGGATTGGAGCATTTTGGATTTAAAACCCTAACCAAGTTCAAACTGGTCATAAGCTTGTCCAAAGAATAGGGTTTTTGTGGTTGAGATGATTTCCATTATCCATAATTTTAGGCCCCACCTAGAGAAAAGTAGAGCACCATAGCAAGTCTTTTTCTTAGTAGAGTTGGGTATCAAACCCTTGAAAATGATGCAGAGATCAATTATGAAAATGAACCCCATTTTCCTTCAAGACGAAGAAAACTAACTAAACGCAAATGCGCCATAAATTCATCTAAAAGTCATCTATTTTGCATTGAATTCTTTGGAGTAATTGACTGATGGAGATAAAGCATATCAACTCTCCCATGATCCTTTTTCTTAAGTTTGGGTTAGGTTAATTTCACTCCTAAAATTTGGACTAAACACGTCTAATTCTTATCATTAGTTTGAAATCTCATTAGATTTCTCTATTATCGTGTTTATTAGTTAATTTCATTCACTTCTCATTTAACTCAAAACAAAAAAGATTTAAGATAAAATTCCAAATTAATGAGCTTCAAATGTATTTAATTTGAACAATGAAGAAGATGAGTGAAATTAATTCTCCTAAATTTTGATACAAAATAATATGAATAAATACTCGAGTGATAATATATTACTGTGATTTATTTATTATTTATTATTTTTTTTAATTTTTTTAATTATAGCAAGGATATGATTTGATAGCTATCTAAATTCAATTTATGGAATGATGGTGATATCTATTACTATTGCTTTTACTTTTTACTATTTATTTTCATGATAAGCAATGATTAGATGTTTTAAAAATGACAAAATGTAAAAGTTTTTTCACATTCAATTATTGTTGTATAATAAAGAAATAAAAGTAATAAAAGATGCAAAAAACCATTATTTACTAGTATCAATAACAATATTAACGGGATCTTTTTCTAGTTAGCTTAATGCGGGTTAGGGTTTATCAATACTATTATTAAATTTGAGATGGATCATCCATGATAGTAATGTTAAATGTTATAAAAGGTTTGACCTATTCTCTTAGAGAAAAAAAAAATCGTTATTTATGAAAGTAATAAAAAACAAAAAAAAATGCATAATATATATAGAATTTGTCATGGGCTTGAGTCCAATTATTTTTTTTAAGTGAGATGGTCAAATATTAATTCAAGAAAAAAAAAGGGAGGGGGGTGGTTAAACTCTTGTCTTTATTTTGTGGTATTTCTCCTCTTTTTTTTTTTTTTTTCAATATAGGGAATAAAAGATATGAAATTTATATATTTTTAAATATTTCTCATTGTATATTATTTCTTTTTAAAAAATAAAGGATCATTTGAGTATTGAGATTCATTTTGGTGTTTATTCGCGTCATTTTTAATGATCTAAATACTTTCTTTTTTGAAAATAGAGAGTGAGATTATTTGAGGATCACCCTCCTTTAATTCTATCAAATATTTTAAAAGTGTTTTTTTTTCCTATAAAAGTAAAGTATTTTATAGATTATTTTAGAGGCACTATAATTTTTTTTTTGAATATTAATTTTTATTACTATACATTTGTGTATGTATATATATATATATAAACCTCTTTTAAGTGATTCTCTATAAAATATTTTCAATAAAAACACAATTAATAAAAATGTTACTACAATCAATTAAACAGTGTTAATATCATAATTTTTATTTATTAAATATAAAAATTTTGATTTGACTATAATAGAAAAGTATAAATGATGTCATGTATATATTTCATATATATATACCTTAATCTCATTTATTTGTAATTTTTTTATTTGTACAATCGTTTAATCAAATAATGTCATGTAAATATCGCATACCCTAATCATATCTCTTTGTTCTATTATTTAATGATTTAGATCTCATTTTATATATATATATATATATATATATATATATATATATATATATATATATATATATATATATATTTCAGTTGTACCTTAATTTCATTTATTTGTAATTTTTTTATTTGTACGATCCTTTAATCAAATAATGTCATGTAAATATCGCATACCCTAATCATATCTCTTTGTTCTATTATTTAATGATTTAGATCTCATTTTATATATATATATATATATTTCAGTTGTACCTTAATTTCATTTATTTGTATTTTTTTTATTTGTACGATCCTTTAATCAAATAATGTCATGTAAATATCTCGTACCTTAATCCCATTTGTTTTTGTCATTTAATTTGTTCGATTGTTCAATGATTTAGATCTCATTATACATATTCTAATTTATCCGAAATTTTTATATGATAGGTATTAATACCATAGCCAAGTATTTTCCTAAAATTTTTGCATAATGATTATTATTTATTAAACATAAAAATTTTTTATAGTAAAATAAGAAGGGTAGAAAGGTGAAAAACTAGCATATTGGGTAAATAGTAGGGATAGATAACTGAACTTGGGCGGCACCACAATAGCTTAACGGCGAAGAGTCACGAAAACGACGCCGCGTAGGCGTAGCCACTAGCCACATGCTTTCACACCGCAGCCCGTCTATATTTTCTCCGTCTAGATCGGCCCCCAGAATCTTCCAATGACCCTATAAAACCCCTCGTCCAACTTACATCTCAAACAACAATTTCAGCGCGCTTTCTCTTGCTCCGTTTCTTTAACGCAGACGTCTTCAATTTCTCCCATCGCTTTCTTCTTTCAACTACTTTTTCCAATTTTCTAAAATGGCCGTATCGGATTCTATGCCCCAACAGGAGATGGTATTTTTTTTTTTATTCCTTTTATTTATTTTTTATTTTATTTGTTCTCGCTGTTTGTTTACTTAGGATTCAAGAGGAGATTGCCTTTGATGTTTCTGTTGTTTTGTTATTGATCGGTGATGGAAAAATTAGGGTTTCGATTTCCTTGTTGATTTATTTGTATGGCTATGATCATATTTGGAGGACTTGAAATTGGGGTTGAGGATTGAGAAAGTATGTTAGATTTTGAACTAACATACTTTTGTTTGTTCGATTTCAAGGCAGAATGAGTGGAATTTTGACCTCTACTCCCTGTTTGGCTCCTGAGAAATGGAATAGGAAAAAGAGAAAAAGATTGTAATTTGGACGTTTGAAATTTTTGATACAAAAAACCAATCTGGAGCAGAAAGTTATTCAAACATAATTTTTCCCACTCCATATTAAAACCATAATTTATACGATATGTTAAAAAAACAGGGGCCTCCTCTCAATCGAATTTAATAAAATTATGATTTCTTTGGCTGTAGTTGGGTTAGATTTTGACCCCTTTTTTGGGAGATTGAAATGATAAAAAAAAAAAAACCTAATATTAAAATGTAGTTTCGTTCCTTGTTCTACATTTTCCCAGCAATATTGTGTGATTTCTTAGAGATGTTTCTTTTCTTGCAACAAAGATTGATTTGATTATCTTTTTGATTCATGATTGAAGGCTAAAGAAGAGGAACAGAGACTCAAGTACCTTGAGTTTGTCCAAGTTGCAACCCTCCATGCTGTGCTGTGCTTCTCAAGCCTTTATGAATATGCCAAGGAGAGGTCTGGTCCTTTGAAGCCTGGTGTTCAGACTGTCGAGGGAACGGTTAAGACTGTTGTGGCCCCCGTATATGACAAGTTCCATGGTGTTCCCATTGAACTACTCAGGTTCATCGATCGCAAGGTGAGCACCGTTCTTTTGAACCCATTCTTCTGCTCTTGTGGGGTCTGTAGAGGATACCATCCAAACCCATTCTTCTGCTCATGGTTAAAACTTCGTATATTGAGAAATTGATCTTTTCATATTTGATTCAGTGGAAATGAAATCCAGAAAAGAGACTTGTTGTTGAGATTTGAAGACTCACACATAAATGTTTACCTTATTGTCATGAATGTAGGTGGATGAGTCTGTAAGCAAGTTTGGAAAGCAAGTGCCGCCTGTGGTTAAGCAGGTGTCATCCCAAGCCGTCGCAGCTGCTCAGAAGGCTCCTAGTGTGGCTCGGGCTGTGACATCAGAAGTTCAACGTTCAGGTATCGTGGACACTGCCTCTGGGCTAGCAAAGTCAGCGTACACAAAGTGTGAACCTGCAGCCAAGGACCTCTACACCAAATATGAACCAGTGGCTCAGCATTATGCTGTGTCCGCATGGCACTCACTCAACCGGCTTCCCCTCTTCCCTCAGGTGGTTCAAGTTGTCGTGCCAACAGCTGCCTACTGTTCTGAGAAGTATAATCAAACAGTACTCAGCACAGCAGAGAAAGGTTACAAGGTCTCCACATACTTGCCATTGGTTCCCACTGAGAAGATCACCAAAGTGTTTGGGGCCGAGGTTCAGAGCCATTAATTCTAAGAGCTGATGCTATTGTGCATTGAGGTTACATGGTTGTTACTTTCTATGGTTCTTTTTCTATGTTTTGGTGAATGATAAAATCTTCTACTTTATACTTTCGTTTGTATCCTGATACTCTTGGTATGCTTAATCCATGCGATATCCTCGGTGGTGTTGCGACTTTTCTTATTCTTAGGAAAATGTCAAAAAGGTTGCCAATTTTATAAAGGATTCTCCTTGCCAGCCAGTTAGGTTTCAATTCTGCGGATTTGGCCACCTATCACCTCTGTTTCAAGGGTTGGGGCGAATGACGTATACGTTTGTCTACTATTCAACTTCAATTATTTCATGTCACCTGATTTTCAGAAGTTTGCAGTAGTTTTAAGACCCTGACCAAGTCCCTTCACATTGGCAGAAATACCAGTGTATGTACCTCCAGTATGATACAGTTGAAATTTGGTGTATCTTTATTAAGCATCACGAATAATGATAATTCCAAAAGTATTTCCAATTGGGAGGCATCTAATCCAAAGTTTTCTTTGGAAAATACTAGAATTGACTTATTTTTATTAAAAAAAAAAAAACTTCAATATTTAAATTAAAAATAGCTTCCAAATCGATGTCATTGATAGATTTAAAAAAAATCATATTTTATAATAAATATCTTTAGAAAATATATATCTTTATCAAAATACCATGGATGTCCATAGATCATAAAAGTTTGAGTGAAATTCAGAAATGAACTGAAACCTTTGTGATAAATGATAAAAAGAACATTTTAAAGGTTTCGGAATTTGATAAGTTTGAGTCTATTTGACAATTTAAAAAAAATAAAAATAAATTCTCAAACAATAATTTTTATTTGGAAGCAATTTGTAGACATGTCTCGGTTGTTTTAAAAACACAACGTTATTGGGAATTCAAATATAAAATATACTTCTCTGCTTATTTTCTATAAAACACTATTCATTCATGTATAATACAAAAAATACCCCCAAGAGCGCACGTGTCAATTATTTATTAGAACACTCCACAAAAAACAACTTAAATTTGTGTTTAAAAAAATATATATTTTAAGAATAAATCCTTAAAAAACTAGTTTAACTCGATTCTCTACTAAACTTGTTTTTTAAGTTTCAAAAACTTTGGTTAAGTTTGATAATAATTTTGAAAAACAGTTTTTAAAAAGTGTTTTACGATATTTTATAGAACAAAAATTTGTTTAATAAAAAAAAATATTTTAACTTATTTTAAAAAAATTTTAAATATGTTTTAAAAATAATTTTGTATATGTTTCATTTTTAATTATTCCTTATTTTTATATAATTATTTTTAAAAAATAATAATTAAAAAAAAATAAAAACAATTAAAATATGTTCTTTAAAAATATCAAGCTATGCTAGATCGAAGGACAAAGATCCTAGTATTCCAATTTGCATCCTACTTTGATGGACAGAAGAGAATGATACAAAACCTAATAAACCAAATACAGCAATGGTAATACAATACAAGCAGTTATCATCTCATCATCCTATTAACTGTTAGTCTACTGATCTCATATTTAAACTTTTACCTGGTTTCATCCAATCAAACTCATGTAATGCCTCTGCTTTCCATCACCCAAAACCAGAGCACATCATCAAACAACAGCTCTAAAATGCTGGATTCAGAACACGATATCTGACACAGTAAGATCCTTGCATTAGAGGAGAATTAAGTAAATAACATTGCAAAATGGGGAAAAAAATACTGAATTAGTTCAACAGGATAGTAGTTAAAGGACAAAGCTGTGAAACATGCACTTACAGGTTAAAAGAAGAGAGACATCAGTTATCATGAGGAAGAGGAGATGCATAATTCTTATTTGTTATTCATAGTATGGAGGGGTTGACTGAACACACAGTTCATTATCATCTGCTTCGTCGTCATCTTCATCAGCATCTACCCAGTTGCTAGGATGGCGTTGCGAAAAAGCTTGAGCATTAATTTCTGCTCCAGCTGAAAGGGACCAAGCAGAAAAATGTTTATTATTGCATGAGTAAGGTTAACCAAACAAACTGGTTCTTTTACTAACCTTGAGGATCTTCTGCATGATCTGCTTCTGTAGGTTGGCAGCTAAATCATTCAGTCAAGAGAATTACTTGTCATTTTTTCTGGGCAGAGCCATGGTGTATATTTCAATATATAACAAAACTTCTGCAAGATTGTTCAAACAGCCTTAGTATTCTAGAGTGAACGAGGTGCTCAGTATTCTCTTTTGCAAGTGCAGAGGTTTTGTGTTGTTTTCTCTACTATTGTATCATTTCTCTGCCATGGCCGTCTATTATGAATGGCAAAAGATAGACAAAATGTGTATACCTCCCACTGGAGGAGACAGTATATCACTGTGATCTAATGTTGATAACCATATTATTGAAGGATTCAGACAATATTCATATGAAAGGTGGTAAGCCTAATTCATTCCATATAACGGCATCCCAACTTTCCATTACCTAAACAAGGAGTAGAATCAGCAGAGTACCTCGGCTCTAGCATGGATAAATGAAGCTGAACAGTAATACAGATTTTTGAATACCATATCTGGGATCTACTTCTTGCAAATAATAACCAAGTGTATTGAAATATATAGAAGATGGTTCTTCCACTGACAGATCCTCTCATTGCTTGCTCTTCACACCAAATTTTATCATACTAATGATTGATATTTGCCGTTAAAACCTCCAAAATGATTCCACATCATGTGTTTTCTTCCTCAAAGAAATACTACCTCTCATGATCAAATGGCATGATAGACGTAGATCACATATTAGGCTAAAAGAAAACCACCAACCCAGGGCCCAAAGGAAGATTTTCCATTAGGATTGGATCCCAAAATGTAATGCACACGAATCATGACATAATGCTTTAAGATCCATTTGACGTTTGATGCCTAAGCCTCAGACATTAGACAAAGTACAGCTAAGGTTTGCGACAAAACTGTGTTTTGAGATGCCTCCTTTTTGCCTGCCTTTTATTCTTTCCTAATGTCCTTAAACAACAAAACTATGCCTTACAAAAAAAAGGGCAGAAGGGGTGGAAGACCTAAACAAGAAAATATAGCAATTAACCTGTGTTACAGTCCAAGCATATGGAGGTCCTTAATGATCCATACTTCACACTTTGTGCCATCCCCTTCAAAACAGTAAATACTCTTTCACGATTGTGAGCTTTTAATGATCAACTCTGAGACAGGCAATCACCCCCTGAAGTGCCCTTCACATAGAAACTATTACCTCCCACACTAATTTGTGGCATTTGCATATGAGATTACTCCAAAATGAGAAAAGATATAGAAGGAAAAAAGAATTGCAGCAGCCATTAGTAAACAACAAGGACTCCATGAGGCATTTAAGCAGAAGACTTGAGCAGTCAACATGCTCATGCAAATGAGAAAGTTTAGGATACGGATTAGAGTCACCAGGCACATTTCCCCCAGAAGATCTTGCCTTTGAAATTTGTATTGTACTAATCCTTTGAATTTCCCTTTGCTCAGCAGCACTTGGATTTCTTTCGTCCTGAACATGCCTGCCTTCAGCACCACTGCCACTTTTGGCTGCACTTCCTGGTTAAAATGACAATAGTTAGTAACCTTCAATGCATGATATATTGTCATCATTGAAACAATGAGAAGATAATTACCTGAGAGGTCAGACCAAATTTTGGTGTGATCAGATGGATGCCCAGAAACATTTGCTCTTGGAATCCCTTGTTGTGCTTGGGAACCCATCCCATGATCAGCTTGGCCAATCATTACATCATCTGCTGGCGGAGCTTGTGAAGGATTTCCTTCATGAAGCTGTGATGTAAGCATGGTCGCGAGAACAAGTGTAGCATCAAAATTTGAACTGGATCCATCATCCAAACCGAATTTTGGTGCCATTAAAATTGGCCTGTTTCCCCAGTAGAAGTTTTTTCATGATCAAAACCATATATTGCATGCTGTAAAACTTTTATCCAAGATGTAAAACAAGAACCATGAGTTTGAAGCATTTAGTAGGATGACCACCTCCTTAGAAAACATGCCCTTGAAACCACTAAGTAGATGCTCCTAAAAGTTTGTGAACTATTCATAGTTTCCCAGAGACTGTTCCTTTATAATTTGTCCAACCATCCAAAATAAGATACGTAATGGAATTGTTAAAATCAGTTTACATATCTCGTCAATTTGAACCTGTGGTTTAAATTTAAGTATTAATGATACCAAGGCATATGGGTAGCAGGCAATCAGAATTTATGATTTGATAGAAAAAGCACAGATTCAAAACTACCCAAAAAAATCAATTTAGATATGTGGTAAATTCAAATTTGTGGTTTAAATTCAAGCATTAATGATACCAAGACATATGGGTAGCTGGCAATAAGGATTTATAATGTGATAGAAAGGCACAGGTTAAAAACTACTCACATAAATATAATACATTAGAGGATTAATCCAGACCAAAACGTATTTTGCTAACAAAACTTGTAACACGGTCTTGTATGTAAGTTATCTGTTTGATTTCCATTAATATCTGTCTGAGAAAAAAAAAAAGGGTAGTAATCACAGGTGACAGGTGCCAGATTACAACAGAAAGTAATAGATGGATAAATTTAGGCTTGTGTTTATAGCATCAAACAAATCTGGAACACATGCCGTTTTCTGGTTATTTTAGTGAGTGTATTGATGCAATATGAAGGAGGAGATGCTTCGTAGTTGTTCTATCCTAAAGTATTTTGACATTTTAAAGATACTGATGCACTAAATATAAAAATTTAATATAGCAGTGTTATAGACCAGAGAGGCAGTACTTCTACTAACCTTCACCAACAAATCTTAGTAAAGAACAGTTAATTTTATTAATCTGATTAATTCAATATGTGTTTTTCTGTTCCCAGGTTAGTTCATGACAATAGCAATATTATACATTCTTTTATTCTACCATTTCATCTTGGTGAGTACCAAGTTGTATTATCATACAAGGCAGTATTGGCCCATTTGTGGTTCACCAATATCATGAATGAAAGCCATACTCAAAATTATGAATGTCCAACATTAATAGTGCATATAAGGGCTTTAGGTTTGCAGTTCACTCTAGAATTCATCTTTTCAGTTATCCTGTTTTGGATGGATGGGGAGAGAGAAAACAAAGCAAAGCATACTGTAAAAAGAAAGAAAGCTAGGTGAATTAAAATAGAAAACAATAAATAATAAATAAAAAGTGGCATAGGATTCATAAATATCTTACTCGCCAGCTTTCTCGAAAAATAAGTGAATATCAACTTCACCTCCCTCACAGAAAGACAGAAATGCCTGAAATTTGGTAGTCCAATATATACCAAGAAATTAATTATAGCAGCTAAATAACCTTATATCCAGACAGTGTCAAATAATACAAATGATTGTAATGATACTGATAGGGATGTTGTATGGCTTTTGTTAAGTTAAATATATTACCACACGTTAATGGAACTCAAAACTAGATTTCAGGGAAAGGTCTACGATACCTTCAATTCCTTCACACCAAATGTCACATCTACAGGGTCTCCAGAGTGCGCATACTGCACAAACTCTTCCATAGGATCTATCCACAACTGAGTGTGTAATGAGGAGTCATTGTCTGCAGTTGAAAATGTGAAGCACCAATAACAGTTAGTGATAATAAAGGGGGGGAAATGATAATACCCTGGTCCAGCCATGGTTGGATCATGTAATTTATAGATATGGAATATCTTAACATACCTTTGGTTGGATCTATATAAGATCTAAGTTCAACAGCTTTTCCGCCTATTTCACCTGCAGCATCAGAGGGTAAGGAAGTGGGTTCTGTTGCAATGATTGTAATCTCCTGAAGAGATGACTGAAAATTAGCTAGCAGTCTGTTGAGATCTCGAGGCCTCACTACAAAGTTGCTGGGGAATCTTGTCCTATCAAGAGACAAATGTTGTATGTCGGGTTCAACATTGCAAGTAATCCAATAGGCCTTTTTCACACCTGCACAATGACTAGTATTAAGTTTAAACCCTGATGGGTCCAAATGAAGTATAATATTAGAAGATTATTGATGAGGGATGAATCTCTAAGATATACATCAAGAAAGGGAATTTGTATTAGTTGCAATTAGAGTCAAATTAGCATTACTTGGAGTTAAATTAGGATTAGAATTAGTTGGAATTAAATTAGTATTAGTATTTGTTGGAGTCAAATTAGGGTTAACTAAATAGGTTATAAGACAATTAGAATTAGAATCATAGGTTATTAGAATCCTAGTAAACTTTGGATGTTATAATAAGAATTAGAGTCATAATAGGTTATTAGAATCTTAGTAGACTTTGGATTTCTTAGAGAAGCCTATAAATAAAGTTAATCGATGTAAATCAAAGATTGAATTAAATGATGTTAATAACGTTATTTTTTTTATTGCAAGTGTTGCAATCCTCGATGGTGAGACTCTTAGAAGGCCTTAGTGAGACTCTAAGGTTTCCATCTTTTCTTTGTCATATCTTCTTTCTCTCTATTTTTTTTATTTTATTTTCTCTACCATAAACTTTATTCCTTGTTCCTCTCCTTACACTCTAAAAATGGAAAACCTAGCCCACCTATTTGAATGTAGGCAACCATCCTAGGGTTGTCCTGCATCAATTATGAGATGAAGACACATAGCATTGAACATCACAAATTATAGTATTCAATTAATGTGATTAGGATTCAAAGTCCAATTCTGGATTCCAGAACTCTTAGTTTATAAAACACAGATCCTCTTCCTAGTTGCTATAACAATCCATCTGTTATGAAAGCTGTACAAAATGTTATCTCATAGGTTGTGCATGAACATAAGGCCCTTTTTGCCACTCTCCAGTTGTAAGCTTTTAAGAACCATTTGCTATGAAATTGATCTAGACATTTGATGGATTTAAATGACCCATTCATGCTCCTTACCTATTAAAAATAAGGTCATAATTTCAAATGACCTTGTTTCCATTGGGTTATTATCATGCTGGCAAATATGGTGATGACCACATTTTACAAGTCCAACTAATCTATTAAAGAGTTGCATAAAACACAGAGGATGAATTTCATTTGCAAACAACACCTAATTAAATGCCATCAGGGGAGTTAGTATGCTTCTTATAAATCATAATTGCAGCAAATGTAAAATTGAATATCACCAATTGGCATATGTGTGCAACTACCCATCAATCTCTGGTTACTGTGTTTTATGCAGGGTGGGCATCTCGAAGATCCACTTCCTATTTTCATTTAACAGCTAGGATGAATAACACATAAGAGATAGGAAAGAGCCCTTTACCATTGTAGCAATTCAAAGTCAACTGCACTTTTGACGCATCAGGATCAGGCAATTGCACGGACAAATGATCAATACTTGCAATGGGTGTCCTCAGAACAGCACAAATGGCCTAAAGGTTGAGTTAGAGAAGATAACAAAAATTGTGTGATCCAGTTAGTTCTAACAAAGTTATTGTGGTGGCTTACCTTCAAAAGCACACTGCATTGTACTTGGGCACCAGAAATTGTATATAAATCAAAGAAATCAGGCTTAAATGTAATAGATTGATAGGCCGACCGTGATGAATTGATTGTGTGAAAAGCAAGCTGCAGAAAATTTGAGTAAATAAACAAATAAGCTTTAATTTTACGCCAAAAAATGAGGATAATAATAACTATCTTCCAATAAGCCATTTATTGCTATTTTTTTTTTTCGCTAACTGCCTGTTCTGATCTTTAACATTGTGCAAGTGAGTTGAAAGGGTCCAAATCAGATAGGGGCTCTATCTTCGCTAATGTTCTTTAGTTGTCAAGAAACAAAATAAGCTATCAGAATAAACTAAAATAATAAAATCTTCAATTCTTGAGAAGCAAGAAATGAAATTTTCCACTCAATAGAATGTAATGCCTCTGGATGACTTAGAGCTTGTTTGGCAGTTTTTCTAGGAAGCATTTCTAGCACTTGAAAATAATACTTTAGATAAAAACTTTCAAGTGCTATAAAGGTTAAAAGTGCTTCCTAGAATCACTACCAATCGGATTCTTAGTTGGGGGGTTTTTCAAAATAATTCCACAAACCAAAAAAACAGAAAAAACAAAAGAAAATGAACTTACAATCTTATTCTCTGCTCTTTTCTTTTATTTTATTCTCCAGGCAAGGACTAAGGAGCATTGAATTACCTTATTTTCAATTGTATTGATATTAACAACAGGTTATTGGCAAACCAAAAGAACACAAAATATATGCTAGAAAGTTTTAATTCTCCCTTCTTTTCTTCCAATTTCCCAGAAACCAAGCCAAACCTTATAATTTTGCTTCATCCACTACTTCCAAACCCTAATCACCATCGCTTTACCACAGCTTTCAATCGCAGTAAAAGCACCATTTGCTTCAAAACCAAGCAAATCACTCTCGAATTGATGGAATTAAATTCTAGGGCATTTTATTACAACGGAACAAACAAAAACACAAATAGACAAATTCGATCAACACTATCGCCTAAATACTACTGTTTCCTTGTGGAAAAGCATCCAATTGCAGGGTTAAACAAGACGATGAAAAAGTAAGAATCAAAGAGAAAGCTGAAAGAAAATGGATCTCTGTTTGCTTGCCAAGAAAGTACCTGAGAAGGAGAAGCTTGGATGGCGAGCTCGTTTCCCACACGTGCAAGGCACGTGACAGAGCGAGCGAAGGTCTTGAGAGCGTTCCCGCTCAGACTCCACTCCATTTTCTTCCCTCCAGCCCACCACCTACTCTTTGGCGGGAATCTATATGAATATATGCATGTACATTGCACACACACAATTTATTTTATAATTTTTCATTAAATAAACGAAAAAAGTAAATAATTTGACAAATCTAATATTTTTCTTACTTCAATGATTTATGTTTTTCAAAATTATAATTATATTATGTATAATTTCATTACTTGTAGTGTTGAAAAAAATCACTTATAGTTATTCTAAAAAAATACGTGATTCTCTTAAAAATACTATTTAATACTATTTAAAAGTGTATTTTGTAGTAATTTTAAAAAATATTTCTAATTCATTTAAATTTGATTGTTAAAATTTTTCAAATATTAAAAATGTTGAAAGTAATATTTAAAATTATTATCAAATGGATTCTAAGAGTGTTCAATAATATATTTACTTGAAACATTTTATCTAAAAGTACTTTTAGAATAATCACCTATCAAATGTTTTTAGAAGAATAATCGATTAAGTGTTTTTCCATTAAACATTATAAGTGATTTTTTAACATTATAAATAATTTCTTTTAGATTTTTATATATATATATGTGTGTATGTGTGTGTGTTTTAGGTTAAAAATATTTTTTTTAATTATTATAAAAAAAATATTGTAAATGATATTTCAAATTTTTAAAAATGCATTCATAAATTTTTTCAAATTCAACTAAAAGTGTTTTTTAAGAATACAACCGGACTTTAAATTTAAGCGCACTAGTAATAAATTATCTATCTAGCCTATGATTTTATTTATTTTAAAATATTACTATTATTTTAATAAAGTAAATAGAACGGTATATAATTTAAAATAAATTCATTTGGTGATTAAATTTTTCTAAAGATATTAGAAAGTTTAATTTTGAAGATTATTATAACTCATATTTCAATCATATTTGTAGGTATTATGCTTTGTAATCTCATTTCATAAAAAAGAAAAAGGAAAAAAAAAGGGTTAATATTTTCATTTGGCTAAAATATGGTTAAAATTTTGTTCATCATTTCTTATAAAGTTTTGATTAAATACATATAATCTTTTTTAGCTTTAACGGTGCGAGTCCATTCTTTAATTTTTCCTTTATAAATATATATATATATATATATATATATATATTTATAACAGTCTAGATTTATCTTTACACAGATGAAGGGCTCAGATTTATCCTTACACAGATGAAGGGCTCAGATTAAAATTTTGGTATGATATCTTTGAATTTTGTTATATAAAATAAAATTAAAAGTTAAAATAAAAGAAATAATTAGGTTTTGAGCTAGGGTTTTTGAAAATAGCAGAGAAACGACACCGTTTTAGATGGTCTTTTTGGTCATTTTCTAACTGGACTAGGGTTTTGAGCCACCTATATATAATGCCACGGGACTACCCTAACCCTCCATTTGCGGTTGCAGTCTCTCTTCTCGTCTTGGTAAGCCCTCGTAAATCTCATCTTTCTGTTCTTCTTTGAATCACATGTCATTGCTATAATTTTAGATCTACAATTTCTTTTACTTTGTGATTGTATGTCGCTGCCGAAAACGCATAGGAAAATAGCTTGCGATTTGCCCTGGGGTTAGGGGTTTGGTTAAAGATGAGTATCAACCCCCATTCTTTTGATTTCTCGGCAATCAAACGGAACTTATTCTTCCTATTTCTCTTCCATTATGACTAGTTTATATGATTGTGGTTGATAAGACTTAGTAAGAATTTTATACCAATCTAAACAAACCCATCTTGTTTATATGACTAGTTTTCATTTTTTTACTTTCACATGGTTTCTCAGAAATCAAGCGGAACTGTTTAGCTGTGTTTGTATAAGATTACACGATGCGATTGCCCTAGAAACAAATTTTTTTGTTTTATGTTTTATTTTATTTTTTAAATATTTTATATGGAAAAATTAGGAATTTCTTTATAAAAGATGCATCCATCCGTATACACCAATGCTCCTTTCTTGTTCTTATGAAGAGTATATGCTTTATTTTTTGAAAAAAATAGTTGATTAAATTTGTCTACAATATGTATTTTTAATTATCTAAAGTGAGCACTTGTAGTTGTTTTGACTTGATTATATTGAATCAGGTATTTTTAGATCCGTATATTGGGAGCATTTAAACAACCAGCCAAGATGCAGAACGAAGAGGGACAAAACATGGATCTTTACATCCCTAGGAAGTGGTATGCTGCTTTATTTTATTGATTAGCCATTTTTTAGCGTGTTGGGTCATGGAACTCTGATTGATTTTTCTTATACTTGCAGCTCTGCCACTAATAGGCTCATCACTTCAAAGGATCATGCATCAGTCCAGATTAACATTGGGCATTTAGATGAGAGTGGAACTTACACCGGTCAATTTACTACCTTTGCTCTTTGCGGCTTTGTCCGGGCTCAGGTTATTTTTCTTTCTTATCTTCATTTCAAGTATTATTACTGATATTGTTAGTTATTTAAAGGTTTATGGCTTGTTTTTCATAAGTTTAGCCCTTTTGTTATGAGCTTGTCTTTCTAAAATTTATTTCGGTTTTAAGATATAGCATTGCAAACGCATTAGGGAACTAATTGTATAAATCATTCTACTGTAAAGTTAGATAAAATTTGTTTGAACTAAGAAGCATAATTTGCAAATTGGATAGTAAGACTACGTCAGAAAGAATGTTTTGTTTTATCATGCCATATTACTTTTGTTTTAGGAATGATCTTATTGTACTGGAAGCAAATGAGAAAACTCAAAAAACAAAATATTATTGACAATGTAAGATATCCTATGAAATAGTTGGGGAATAATACAATAACTTCTTAGGCGCAATGGCTCGTAAAAATTAAAAAGCTTATTGAGGAGTGGGGAGTGTTGTTTGGGTTTGATTTAAGAGGGATAGCAGAAGTTTTGTTGTGGGAGAGTTGGAAACATTAATGTCTTCTGAGCTTAGCGTGTTCTGCATATGTTGCCAAGGTGGAATGGGCATTGTGTTCAAATGTGTCTTATTATGGAGGACAGTTCCTTTTTTTTTTGTGTTTTAATTATTGATGGTGGTTTTTTCGTAGAAAGGAACTTACATGGGAAGAGAAACAAGGGATGATTGTTGGTGCTCAATTTGGTTGTAAACTAACGGCTGTGCTTGAAAAAATTTGTCTTTGATCTATTTATAGATGTTATAAAGCACTGTTCTGATAGCGTCGTATTATTGTCCTTACAATAGTAATCCCTATGGGATGCCTCATATAATGAAAAAATGTAAAGCTTTCTTTTTCAGTGGATTTGGTGGTGGCTATTTGAGCCTATGGGGGTGAGGTCTCACTCAGTGGGCTCTGTTTTGTCTGTTTGGGCAACTTTGAATTGACTTGCTCTTTGCTTATTTGACAAGTTTTCTCTATTTGGATTTCACATCTATTCTGCTGAAGCTTGGTTGGTAATTACGTTGTTTGAACTTTGTAGGGAGATGCTGACAGTGCCCTTGATAGGCTCTGGCAAAAGAAGAAAGCCGAAGTCCGGCAACAGTAGTTCCAGTCTCTTTAAACATTTTCCTTCATGATAGAAGGTGGGGAGATAACATGGCTGCAATCGCAATTTCTATGGACTTTGTTTTGCAATGGCTTTTTTTCATTTCCAAGTACTATTGTTGAAGTTGAATATTGGCCTTGTTGGTTGATTTTAGCATATTCTGTGAACTGAGTTCATGGTCATTATTGGATCTATGTAACCTTGCACTGTTAGGGTTTTTTGTTCTTCAGTGGGCATTTAAACGCAACCTGAAACTTCCTAAGATTTTGAAATTGAAGAGTATTCATTAGTTATATCATTATACCCGGAACTTGGTTTGCAGACGCCTCGTCAGATTTGGATCCATTCCTGGAAGCTCATAAAAATATAACCATTTTCAGTCTTGGAGCTGCAGATTTGCCTGTAGGCAAAGAATGGTTACAACTGGATGGATCCTTAAAGGAAGAATTGATCGTTTATAAAATTGGAATGGCAGTAATGAAAGCATGGGAGCATTAAAACCACCTTTTAGAAATCAAAATGTTTCGAAAAGATTATTTTTGTTTTGGTACTGTACACTGCCGATCCCACTCCGCCTACTCATGGTATCTTTCCAAGATACTCCTATTATTACTCTCATTTTTTCCTTTGAAAAGAAATAGAGACGAAAATAAGAAGTAAAAGAAAATAAAAAATTGTTTTAAAATTAATAAATATTTTTTATATATTCTTTCAAATTCTCGTGTAAACGCGCTTAAATATGCCTTTTTAAAAACAATGTTACATGTATATCTACTCTATCATTCCTCAAACCTAATACCCAAAAGCATTTATCTATCATTTTGCTTTCTGGAGTTGTCTCCATCTTTTAATAAGTCTATAATACATCCAATTCAACTCAAACCTTAACCATATCATAACAAATAAAATAGGGAAATCAAAAAAGCATTCCGTACCTAGAATTAACACACGAATGATGACAATATGCCCCACATAGGACTGAATAGCCAAAAAAGTGCTCTCAAGTACCTTGTAAAGAACCACATAGATTTAACGTATACCCACAACTCCAAGTTAAATACCATATTCACGACCCACACATTGGAATTTGACTTCAAGCTACTCATCTATATTGTACAATACCAATGATGGATTTGCCTCATAACCCTTGACTTCTAAGTGAGTGTTTAGTCTCTCTATAACTGCACTCACTTCCCTCCATTTAGAATGTAACCTGTCTTCAGCAAAAAAGTCATGAACCACACTATCCAATTCTATAGAGCTGTACCCAGGAATTTTTTTCTCTACTCCCATCTGTTTCATCATCTTCCTCGTCTTCTCAACTTCATTCCACTGACTTTTAGCTGCAAATATATTTGATAAAAGCACGTAACACCCCCCGTCTTCTGAGACTAGTTTCTGAATATATCCCACCACATCCTCACCAACATTGGTGTACCCATGGACCTTACAGGCATTAAGCAAAGCTCCCCATATAACTACATTTGGCTCCATTGGCATGGTTCTGATTATCTCTTTAGCCTCATTTATGAGCCCCTGTCTGCAGAGGATATCTACCATACAGCCATAGTGTTCAACCTTTGGAGTGATGTTGAACTCCTTGTTCATCTGATTGAATTTCTTCCACCCCTCCTCGACTGATCCTATGTGACTACATGCTGATAGAACTGCAACGAAGGTTATGTCGTTTGGTCCAACTCCAGTGGATTCCATTTGTTTGAAGAGCTCCAGAGCAGCAAATCCATGGCCATGAATAGCAAGCCCTGATAACATGGCGTTCCAGGAACATAAATTTTTTCGCGGCATAGTGTTGAATACTCCAAATGCTGTGTCGATGCACCCACATTTGGCATACATGTCCACAAGGGCAGTGTCCAAGAAAACATCGTTCCTCAGTTTGCTTCTCTTCATATAAGCATGAATCCACCTCCCCATGTCCAGTGCTCCAATTTGAGCGCAAGCTGAAAGAATGCTAGTGATGATTATGCTATCTGCGCTAACCCCTGCAAGCATCATTTCTTTGAAGAGTTCTAACGCTTCTGCAGCCCTACCATTCTGAACATAGGCCGAAATCATGGAACCCCATGACACTACATCTCTCTCCGGCATCAAATCAAACAATGATCTTGCGATATCAACGTGACCCAACTTAGAATACCCACCCACAACTGCATTCCATGATCCAACATTCCTTTCAGGCATTTCACCGAACAATCTACACGCACGCTCAGTATCCCCACAGCCAAAACAACCCGTTATCATTGTATTCCATGTAACCACATTGTGGTTAGGCATTTCATCAAACAATAGGTGTGCATCAGTAATACTTCCACATTTCAAGTACATGTGAATCAGTGCATTGCGCGTAAACACATCATAGCAAAACCCAACTTTCACAAGCTTCCCATGAACAATTCTACCTTCCTGGTAACTGGGCCTCAACCCATAAGCCTTAAGCACGAAAAGAAAAGTGAATTTATTCAACTCAACGCCTCTCTGCCTCATGAGGCCATAAAATTCTAGAGCTTTTTCGGGGTTTTTGGCCTCTACAAACCCTCTAATCATCGTTGTCCACGAATAAGAATCTGGATAATTGATGCCCACAAAAACCCAGAAAGCGTAATCGATGTTTCGGGCGGAAACGGCATAGGATTCCACCGTTTTGGTTGCTATGAAAGTGTTTTTGATTTGGCCTGTGATGATGAGTTGGGCGTGGATTTTCTTCAAATCTTCCGTGGATTTGCATGATTGGAGTGCAGAGAGGGTTTTGTAATTCGAATTTTTGGATTTGAATTTGGCAGTGACAGTCGTTATTTGGCGCCAGAAAGAGGAGAAGAGAGGGATATGAGGCATCCACACCGGCCATGAAAGACGACCATATTGAACTTCTGAAAACAGCTATGCTTTAAATTTAATAGAACTGGGCCTTGGGTACAACCTTTTGGGCTGGGCCTCGTCTAGGCTTGGACTGGATTTGGGTTGGGCTTGTAATAGTTTTTTGGGCCTGAAAATTCTACTATACCTGGCAATCATTGATTTTTTTTTTTTTTTGTATTAAAATTTATTTTCAAACATTATACAGTAAAATAAAATATATCATGGAATGATAGTTTGATATTTGAAAATTAATTTCATTTAATTTAAATTATTTTCTTTGATTGACATTGGAAAATATTATGGAAACTTAAATATAGTAAAAATAACTTTAAAATATCAATAATTTCAAATTCTTCATTTCTTGTAAACAATAAAAAAAAAAGAGGAGAACAAAGAAATAAATTCAAAGAAGCATCATTGTATATATGTTTTTTTTAAATAAAATATTATTTCAAACTTTCTGATATCAAAATAAAACTTAACAAATTGATGTATGATAGGGAAAACTTTTTATCCTTTATTTTCCAAATCAGTAAATATATAAAACTTAAACATATAATTTTAGAGATATATGGTTCCTTTAAAGGTACTTAGGGCTTGTTTGGTAACTGTTGTTTAAACCAATTTTTAAAAATAGTTTTTGAGAACAATTTTTGAAAATTATTATTTGATTTTTGTAAAATAAAAGTCTGTTTAAAAACCTAAAATATTTTTAATTTGTTTTTTATATTTTAAAAATAATTTTTATATCTAGTCTTTTATTATTAATCGTTCTACATATTTGTATACTTATTTCTTAAAACAACTCGTAGAAAACAATTGAAAACAACTTAAAAATGTTTTTCTAAAAACACTTTATTTTTTGTTCTTAAAAAAAATAAAAAACAGTTTTTAGTTGTCAAACATATTTTCTTTATATATATATTTTTATGGAGAACAGAAAACTATTACAAAAAATAATTTTCAAACAAGCCCTTAACATTTTCCTTGTTCTATAAATCCATTTTTTCCTTCTCCTCTTTGTATGTGAAATGTCATGGTTAATGTTTTAAATTTTTAACCATAAAACTTCAAAAATTAGTATAAAAAGTAAATATTATTAAATAATCAACTTCCTAAATCAAACCATTCTTTTAACCCACAAATAGTAGCTTTTATCCAACTCGTATATATTAGTGGCATTTTTAAAATCGGGGCTCACGAACAACCACCATCCTTTAGAATATTCTAAACCACCTTACAAAATTCCACAAAAATGGGGCATAAAAGAGATATGTTTGTTCTCCCTGTTCGTCCTAAAGCATTGTGCAAGAATCCATAGTTCCTTTTATTATTATTATTATTATTATTATTTTAACTTTCCCATTCTTTTCTTTCAAGCAAAGAAAAGAAAAGAAAGGATTTTCTCAAAAAAAGAAAGAGTTTTAATTTTTTTTTATTCCCTTATGTCAATGTCGAATATTTTTATCAAATTCAGGAAAAGTGAATTAAATAAAATATAAAATCACAATCTCCTTATAAATATCTACGTAAATATAGATTTCTATTTCAGACAATAATCCTGATATATTTTAAAACCCAATTGCTATTCACAACTAATGCATCATTTTACATTCCTAAACTATCCTCCTTTATTCATTCCCCGTCTTTTTCCTCTCCCATATATCCTCTCCCTCTCTCCTCCCCAACCTTACGTCCCAATTGCACCATTTTTTTATTTTTTTTTCCCAACCCTCACACCACATTTTAGCATTCTTTTTCATTTTATTTTTATCTTCCTTTTCATCTTTACCCACCCGACCCCCACCCCACCTAAACTGTGTTTTTTTTTCCTTTTCATTTCTTTTATTTTTTCACACTCAATTGTTTTTCATATTCTTCTTATATTTTAAAACAAAACAATTTCTTTAAATAATAAATTATAAAATGATTTTTTCACCAAAAGTATATTATGTAAAATGATTTTATTATATTCAATGTTTTAATGTGAAATTCATAACTCAATTTTTTAAATAAAAATTATTATTAAAATTTTAAAATAAACAATATTTAATTGGAATGGTTTTTTAAAAAATATATTTTTTATTGTGTTCAATATGATTTTTTTTGTAACCCAAACAAAAATATTGCATATAACTAGAGATTAATTAAAAATATGAGCAATGTAATAATTATTTGTGTATGCGAAGTAAAGACTCATAAAACAAAGTATGTAATCAAGAGCCTAAAAAAATGTCAAAACATTATGAGACTTAAATCCTACATACGTTCAAAAGTCAATAAATATAATCAACTAAATACCATCTCAATATATTGAATCATGAACTCAATCAAGGTCTACATAATATACTGTAGTTGTTCCAAATTGTTTACGCCACTCCTCTAACCTCAGCTTAAATTGCTCGTCCCAATTGAATACACTGACATCATGATACGAATACCAACTGGGATGAATTCTTGGCAATGGAAAATCTGAAACCATATTTACCTATAAAAAACACAACAATTACAATATCAACAATTAGGGTGTATCTGCGTGTGTGTAAATATAAGAATAAATAAAAGAATTATATCGCTATGAAGTGTCGAGCTAACTCCAAATAAACAATTGTAATGACTCTCGTAGGACTAGGGATGGCAACGGGGCGGGTTTTTTCAGGTACCCGTCCCGCCCCTAATGGGACGGGGTTAAAATTTATTAAACGGGTTTGGGACAGGTATGAGATTTTTTTTTTAACCCAGGGCGGGTTCGGGTATTGTCCCATCCCACCTCGCCCTGCCCCGTTTACATATAAAATTAATTTTAAAATTTAATTTAATTTAATTTTAAAATTAATTTAATTTAAAATTTAATTTTACTATTTTTAATATATAGATAATAATAAATTTTTTTAATAAAATAAGTTATAAAAAATACAATAATTTTATTATTTATAAAATATATTTATTTTAATGTAATTAAAAGTTTTTAAAGTAATTTAAAAAAAAAAAACTAAATGAGGCGGGGCGGGGTGGGGCGGGTATGGGAATTTCCCATACCCATCCCGCCCCGTTTAATTTTTTAAATGGGACGGGGATGAGAATTGGTTTTGCTAAACAGGGTGGGGTTGGGATGGGGGCGACCCGTCTCGAATCCACCCCGTTGCCATTCCTACGTAGGACCTTGTACATCTTTGGTTGCGTTCAAAGGTAAGTATGTCAAATTTTGCAACGCAGAAAAAGTAATGACTCTTGTATGTGATTTGCAATCTTAATCAACTAAAATTTAGGTTTAATATGTTAAGAGGAGGTTAAAGAGAGTTCTTTATTAAAAAGGGTATATGTGGAAAAAAATATGACAAAAAGTGTTATGTTTAGCAAAAGGGATGTTGCGAATAACAACCTCCTTTTAAAATAGCTATAATTTATTTACCCATATATCATGTTTCCACATACCATACATAAGAGCTCTTTCATTTATGTTCTGAGGAAGCCACATGTTATACCATATTCCACTAAATGGATATCTGTGTTATGATCCAAGTCTAAGTCTTGAAAAAAAAAAGAATGGATGACATGTATTTTTTGTTTGTTTTGATAAAATTACTTTTACTATTTTCTTTTAAAATATGTATATACATTCTTGAAATCGTAAAGGGTATTTATGTAAAAAAAAAAAAAAAAAAACAAGTTACTTTCCAAATAAAACTATGAGAAGGGTTAGTTTTGATAAAAATATCTTTATTATTTTTTTGAAAAAATAATCTTTTATTGTAAAACCTATACATAAATCTTAATATGATAAGAGATATTTATGTTAAAAATGAGTTATTTTTTAAGTAAAATTATGAGAAGGGTTAAATTTACAAATTTGAAGATTATCTGATCTCTTTCAACTCATTGTTTACGGAGAATTCAACAAATAAATAAATAAATAAAAGGAAAAGAAAAAGAGAAGTTAAAAAGGCACAAGGTTCCTCTATCAAGGGGATATGATTCCAATATCTTGACTTGTAAGAAGAAAACTTCCAATGGTGTGGTAGGTTTTTAAAGGGCACACTCTTTTCAGGCTTGGGGCATGTCTCCACATATTCCTAACTCAAACCTACAGAATATCAAATTGTGGTCACCATTCTACGTTAACTGGGGTTGCATATTTTTCTCCATTCCTATTTCTCAACAGGATTCAGACAATTGACTACATCTTATAAACCTACTTCACTAAGTTCATACTTATCTTCTTTTTATAAAGCATGAACCCTCTAGAAAGTCAAAGGGTTTTTCTTTTCTTTTTTTTTTAACACCAAAAAAAAAAAAAAATCTTTAAAATATGATTCTATCTTGTATTGTATAAAAATTATTGTGTTTTTCTTTTAAACCAATGAAAACAAATATAAAAGAATTAGGGTTTGTTTGGGAAGGTTTTTGAAATATGTTCTCAAAAAATAGTTTTTAAAAACATTAATTTGAAAATTTGTTTGAAAGCTTGGTATTACTATTTTCAAATTGTTTTCTATATTTTCGAATATTTTTAAAAATAAATTTTCAATGATGTATTTTATATTTAAGTATTTTTCATATTTGTTCTATTATTTTTAAAACAACTCTAAAAAAAATGAAAATAATTTAAAATAATTAAAATATACTCTCTAAAAAAAGAATGTTTTATGTTTTTAAAAATCAAAAACTGTTTTCTATTTTTTAATTACAAAAGATGCTTTTTACTTTTTTTTTTATTCTCAAAAACAATTCTCTATATTTGAAAATGATTAATAAACAAACTCTTAGTATTTTTTTTTTCTCTGCTTTTGCAGTTTTGAAAAGACTTTTAAGGTGTTTAGAAAAAGAAAAATTCTTGTCGAGCCAATTATTCGAAAGAATTTTTTCATAAAAGTTTGATAGAACTTAAGTCAATGATTACTATCGACATTATTAAACCTAGAACTTATAGAACTAAAATTCAAATATTATATCAGACATAATTATTATTGAAATTATTAAATCTAGAACTTGTAGAACTAAAATTTAAATATCATATTAGACATAATTATTATCGACATTATTAAACCTAGAACCCTCCATTCCTATTTTTGTCCTCTTTAAAACATGTTCATTGCACAACAATAGCTCGATACAACTTTTCATAACATTCCCTTTTGAAATTAAAATTTGATTTTTAACTATTAACAAAGATTAAGCTAATTAATCAACTTACACCTTTTAGGCTAGGAAGCCAAGTCATAAACCGAGATCTTAACCACCCCTTTTATCTTACCTAATTGGTCATGTGGCTCAAAATAATTTGTTTGCCATTTTGGACTAAGGCTCACCATTCTTCTATGGAGACTAGGCCCCATTACATATCTTTTCTAGGTTTAGCCTTTCCTACAACAAAAGAGTGAGGTGGTTCTCTAGCCAATAGTTATGCCCCAATTACTCAGCATTAGTGAATCCAAACACCAATCTTACCTAATTGTATTGGTCATTGGTGTTGTCGTTATCATCATGATTATGAGGCCACTACCCATAATCATTGTTGTGGGTGTTGTACTTGTATGCATATTTAAATATGTTTTAATTTTTTTTTTCAAGTATAAATATCTCAATTTTATAAAATAGTTATAATTTCTGGACAATATCAAAATAAATAATTTTATATAAGTACTTACATATTTTATATTAGAAAAAAATATTTAATCATCTTTTCTGAAAATCAATCGATACACATTTCAAGTTTATGATATTTGACTTTGATACCATTTTCTGAATCAGACCTTAACTATCTCATATAACAACTAATTGATACCTAATGAAAGAAACCAAACCTTTATATCATATTAATTATGTAGTCATTTTTACTATTATTATTTAGGTAAGACAACGTTTATCGATTCCCTTAATGCAAACAACTTTCTCTCTTATAATATCAAACTCGATGAAAATTTTAAGGTATCATAATGGTATTTACAGAACTCTAAAAATAAATCTTTGAATATATATGATATGATGTAAATAATTGAATAATGATATAAACAAATAAGATTAGAGTATGAATAATGAAATTTAATAATATATACGCGACATCACTTAATTAATATCTCTTTGACAGAAGTATCTCATAACCAATATGTTATTTAAATAAATTTTCACATACACTAAGAATGGTACATGAGACCAGGATTTCCCTTTTTATTTGGGTTTTAGTGGATAATGGAGAGGCTTGGTGAGGAAGAAGCATACTGTATGTAAGGGATCAGATTCCCAATGAAGGAAACTGCACACAAGATGGCCAATAGGCAATAGCAAATGGCTATGACATGAGAAAGTGTATTTGCTTTGGATTAAGATTCTGTTCACACAGTTCATCTTCATGGTACCATTAATGTTCCCTTAAAAAAAAAAAAAAAAAATCTCAATCTTAACTTTATGTCAATCTAATTTCACTATTCTCTCATCCTTTTAATCCCATCACCCTTTTGATCACAAGTGGGAGTTACTGTTACTGTTACTGTTACTGAACTATTGTCTTTTCTATTTTTATTTTTTTATTTTTTTTTATTTATTTTATTTTTAAAATGGTACAAACATATGAAAATCAATGGTAAACAAAACCAAAAATTCAGGTCTTCAATCATTGAATGCAAAAATCTCTAGACAGGCCATCAGCATTTGATTTGATTTGTACAATATGCTTACCCCTCAACATTGAACCCCATTATCATATAGAGCAGCGTGTGAAAAGAACAGGACCCAAGAGATACCATTCCCATCTTTTGCTATGATTACCCCTAAAAATTTTTGACAAAAAAAAAAAAAAAAAAAAACCAAAACCTTTGTATTTGTTCCTATAACGATATGGGCCTTAAATAATTAGAATAATAAATAATTTTAGGGCTTTCTTTGGCATTTGACATATTGGAGTGTCAACTAAGGTTCAAGTGGGGAAGAGAATAAAAACCCACAAAGAGAGGTTTCTAGATTTTTTTTAGAAGTTAATAGAGTGGCATGGTTAGGGTTTTGATCCTAGATAGAAGAAGAAAAAAAATGGAGGATGAGTCCACATATTCCCTTCAAGACTTGGAAAGGGAGTGATACCCTTGGAGAGAAAGTGGGATCTCATTTTGTGATTTATATTTATATTTATATGAAATATATATTAAAAAATCCAATGAGTTCGATCGAGAAAAACTAATATTACTATTTATGTTTTAATAAAATGATGTTTTTTTTAAGTCCAAAATCCTAAAATTTTAATTTGTCTAATAAAAAAAATTGCATCGACAACTTGATTATGATAAAGACCAATCATTAACATCGAATAATACTTTTTGATATTAAATAGAATATTTTTATCTAAAAATATAAAAATATGATACTGAGCAAGATATGAATAATAATTGAGATACAAAACCCTGATAGTAAATATATATTTTTAATAATGCTTAGTTTAAGTATTAATCCAATGATCTTAGAATGTGGATATGACACATTCGTGATGTTGTATGTATTATTTTTTTATAATAAATATAATTTAATCCAAGTGGAGTTTGGCCAAGTGTCACTTCTCTTAAAAAAACAGGTGTCAAGTTCTTTGATTTGGAAGCAAAATAAAAAATAAAAAATTGGTCAAGAACAGTATGATTCAAGTCAAGAAAAGAAGTTAGTAAGCAAGCAGTTTCCTCTCAACACATTTCATATGTTTTGAGGGAGAAGGTGAGAGAGGTGTAAAGGAAAGGGGGAAGGACCACATAATACAATAGTACAAACATGCTTTTAATTTCAAAGTGGGTGCCTTGTAACATTCCACACATTAATACACCAACAAAAGAAAGGAAAAAAAAAAAAGAAAGAAAAAAAAAAAAAAAAGGAAAGAAAGAAAGAAAGAGAAAGCATCACACACACTTCAAAGGAAGTTTTTTATGAAAGAAAGAGAGAAGCTTTTCAAAAGAAAACCTACCTCCTTGTGAGCCCACAGCCAGCTGAGGACTGAGGAGAGGACTAAAGGCAAAGGCTTGGCTTGATTCAACAAGAAAGCAAAAGGGTAGGATGAAAAAACCACTAAAATCTCTCCCCTTCTTCCATTTTTTTTTTCTTTTTTTTTGGGGTGGGGGGAGGGAGGGGCTTTGGGGATTTTCGATGTGAGAGAGGAAGAAAAGGGTTTCTCAAAAGAGACAAAAACCAAGGACATAGCCATAGTAATTTAATCTTTTCAGCTCATAATCAAAGTCTACTTTCCACATCAGAAAGAGGGTGTTTGAAAGATTTCAGGGTCCTACCAACAATCAAGCAATTGCAACCAAGAGAAAGCCAACCAAATATTTGATTGCTAATAATGCTTTTCTCAAACCCAAGTAGGTGGTGCAGTTAAAACAAAAAGACAGGCACAGTGGCTTGAGCTTAATTCCTTGATCTCCTGAACTTTGGGTTGTTTAATTTATACAACTTTGAATCAAGTCAAAGTGTCTGTATTTTCCACATATTATAATATTTAGTCAATATAAGATGTATTTTACAAAGCATATGATGTAATTAAAGCAAAGCATATTTTTCTAAGAAATGAGTTAAATCATAGATTACTTTTTGGTGATTCTTATTCAAACAACTTTCTTTGAGTCAATTTTTGATCACTTATTTGAAAAATAATTATGAATGGGGTTTTAATCATCTTATTTGAAAATAAATTGGTTGGGTTATTTTAAAAGTCATCATTTGAATTATTTACCCCAGAGTTTAAGACCGTCATTGTTGCACCTTCATAATTCATCCTTCAATATGATGCTTTTATAACTTAAATCCATGACTCTTAGTTCTAATGTCAATACTTGGATTAAGTTTTGATTATTTAATCTAAAAAAATCAATTAGTGCTTATCACGGGTAAATAAAGTCTTTTATAATATTCAACATTAGATCTCATCGACCTGTTTTAAGAGCTATCATTTGAATGACTCTTGAACTTAAAGAATGATATCGTTACACCTTTATGAAAACAATTTTGATCTTTCAAAGAACTAGTAATTTTTATAAGAAAATCGTTTTTTTATCATATTATTTTATAGATTTACTTCTTCAATATTATATATTGTATATTGTATGATATCTTGTGTGATATGTCTTTTAAAGTAAGTTTTGATCATTCATTTAAAAAATTAATTGGTGTTCATCGCCAATAAATAAAACTTTTTATGATATTCGATATCAAATCGAATGAATCTGTTTTAAGAATCATCATTTGAATGATTCATTATCGAACTTAAGAATAATATTATTTCACTATGATAAAAACAATTCTAATCTTTCAAAGAACCAGTAATTTTTATAAAAAGAAAATCACTTTTTGTCATATTATTTTGATAAATTTACTTCCTCAATAACATATATATGATATCGATGTTTTGAAGAATTGAAGAATTGATGATACATTGTAATATATTTCTTTTTTCCCATGTCAAATAGGATTTATTTTTCGATGGTATTGTGAACATCCTCACTCAATCTCATTTGGACATGTGTAAAATAAAATTATAATAAAATATAAAAAGGAGATCAAATAGGAAGAATATGATCATCTCCAAACATACAAGAATTGATCAAGTTATAGTAGTCAAAAGATGTCTTATTTTTATGAGCAATAACTTGTATTATTAGAATTCAATATTCCATAATGGAAGGAGCATTTTCAAAGGTGTAGAATTTTCCATCTTCCATAAAATTAGACACTTGTTAGATAGACATTTATATATCCATCTAGGCAATGCAAATGATGACCCTAGATTAGTGTAGCATTTCTCCTTTTCCCAAAAGAAATGATGTTCCAAAGCATGATGCCTGAAACCCTATTCATTGCCACATACTCACCATCCCATAGGCCGAGGCAAGGTGCCAAGGTGCCAAATCAACTTTATGCATGTACCATAGAGAAAAAAAAGAGAGGAGGAGAGGCATTAGGGCCTACAGACAACTAAGCATTGTAAGACTAAAAGCATTAAAAAAAAAAGAAAGGCAAAAAAACCCATGCTAAAAAGAAGAGAAAGTACTAAACAAAGGGAAAAGAAAACACATACATCCCACTGCCCAAAACCCTCCTAAAACCCCTCTTATTTCTCCTAGGTTTTTACTCTTTCATATACACATACATTACAAAATTATCCCAACCCCTTAATACACTCATACAAGTAGTATAAGCTATGATCTTCCTTCCCAAGTTGGCTGAATTTCACATGAGTGAACATGCATTAGGGTTTTCATCACTGAAAAATTGGAATGAGTCCGACGGTGGATGCACCGATGGTGGATTCGAGTCGAAATCGGACGGTGGAGGTTCTGTCCATGGACCAGGGTGCATGTAGGCGTAGGAGTATTGTGGTGGGGGTGTTGCGTAGTATGATGCCCCATGGCTGGTACTTGGGTGCATTGTGTTGTAACTAACAGTGTATGCTGGCTGTGGGGGTGCATAGTAATGTGGTGGGTAGTGGTACACGGTTTGAGTTGAGGCTGGGGCTGGACCATGGCTCGGAGCAGGGCTAGGGTTGGGTGAGCCAGGGGGTGCTGCTGGTGTGTCAGAAGATGGTGCACCCACATCAGAGTTGGGTTTTTGCCCCTTCTTTTTCTTCTTTTTACTTCCATTGCCACTACCACCTTTGTCTGCACAAGCATCACTTTCGCCAACCTTCTTTTCCGCAGCCGGAGGCGCTTCACCGGCTGGCGACGCCTCCGGTTTCTTCACCTCTGGTTTTGCCTCCTTTTGAGCGGCTGCACCGTTTTTGGCGGCGGGGCCATTTTCCCCAACCTTAGCACCACCACCACCACCACCTCCGCCGCCGCTGCCGCTGGCTGCAGCAGCTTCACTGTGTTTGGGTTCAGGGTTTTTGGTGGGTTCTTGTACTGCTTCAAATTTCACTGTTGACTTCTCTTTATCTCCACCATGGCCGCCTTCTTGTTCGTTGCTTTCTTGGTCCTTTTGTTTCTCTTTGTTCTTTGATTTTTTCTCTTTCCGATGGTCAGCTTTTTCCGGCCACAACTCGGCGTGTTTTCCATTCTTCACCAGCTTCTTCAGCAAGGTCTCTACGTCCACGTTGCCGGTGACACAGACTTTTTGTTGCCTGGTGTCAATTTCTGTGGTGTAAACACCTGACAATGGAAGAGAAGTACATCAGTGAAATTTGCGAGAAAATCGAAGGAAACTGAACAGGACCCAGATGAGAAAGTGGGAAAGTGTGAGATTTGAGCTGAAATAGAACTGAGAATGAAGGAGAGAACTAAGGAGTGAGACTGTCAGGAAATGAAGCAGACCCATGGGACAGAAATAGTCAAAACTGTGAGATTTGAGCTAAAATACAACTGAAAATGGAAGGGAATCTGAGGAAACTCGAAAGAAAAGAGTGAAATCGGAGGAAAATCAAGAAGACCCAGAAAGAATGAGCGTAAAAGTACGAGATTTGAGCTGAAAAATGCCTCAGAACAGAGAAAGCTGGGAAGGAATTATGAGTGAAGTTGCAGGGGAGACGAACAAGAACCAGGTGAAAAAAAGCAAGAAACTTTGAGACATCAGCGCCTGAAAATGGAGGAAAAAAACAAGACCCTGATGAACAAACACAAGAAACAATGAGATTTGGGGAGAAATACAAATGAAACAGCAGAAGCATTCAAAGAATCTTGAGCTTACCATCAATATTCTGTAGGATTTTCTTCACTTTCTTTTTGCATCCTTCGCAGTGGATGGAGACTTTCAACACCCATGTCTGAAAAACAAAGCAGATCAATCAAGCAGGTCAAGAACTTCTAACAGAGCTAAAGAAGAAGCCTGTTCAAAAAACAACAGGTGGGTGGCCATAAAACCACGCTCTTTACCTTGTATTTTAAGGGTTCTAACGCCTCTTCCACCACTTCTTTTGCCTCTCCTTGTGTTGCCATAGGAGAAAAGCAGAAGCTGCTTCCTTGAGAGAGAGAGAGGGAGGGAGGGACGGACGGACGGAGGGAAGAGAGGACTGCGGCAGTGGAAGCCTTTAAGAAGAAGTAAGGAGTGTGAGGCCTTAAAGGGGGAGAGAGAGAGAGGACAAATCTAGTGGGGCTGCAGTAGTTGGTGCTCTGTGGGTTTAACTAAACTTCTTTCACAAGTTCTCATGATGGACACCCATATCCCACCTGTAAATTTAGCATTCTGATTTTAAAAAACTATATCTTTATTGTATAGAAAACTGGATCCATTTTATTCTTGGCTAGTGCTGTACAAAAGTTCCATTCATAATGCTTTTTAATTCTTTGCTTTAATTAAGCACCATTTCAAGCTTTATTTTTAGCTATATGTTTCTTGCTTAACATTCATGTAAGGTAGAGATGTTGGTTTTTTAACTTGTTATTTTATCAATCTTTTTCTCTTTACATCTGTGCTTGACTGTATTACATTCATCTTTTGTATTGATATTTTGTGAAGTGGTAATACTATTTTTGCATGTAACACGCAATCTTGAATATTTGATGCCTAATATCATTTTTCTTTGTCATACTAAATACCTTAGTTAATTTCATTTATTTAAAGAAAATTAGATACAAATGAAATTAGATGAGAGCATTTAGTATGATATTAAATTTTTTTATTATATATATATATATATAATAAGATATATGATTAGATTATGGAAAATTTAATCAAGTATATAAAAAGGTAATAGTTGAAACAATAGGCCGGAGACTAAGGATGGGCATGAGGGATTAGTCAACAACCTTTCCATCAAGTTAAGTGATGACCAAGTATAGTCAAGTGGTGAAAGAACAAGATGTTGGATGTTTAGCTTAACATACCTTCTTCAACGATCAAGACACTAACAACTTTAGGAAAAGAAGATGACTAGAAAAAAGTTGGATGGAACAAAAGCCTCTTGAGGAAATGAAATGGGAAGTTTCCTCTAAAGGTCTAAGCTAGGGCACTTTTATAGCTTCATTTTGTATTAGGGAGGTGAAAATTGTAGGTAAGAGATGCTTATATGCTATTGGTTAGTTGAACTTATGTGAGGGAGTGGTATCTTATCTAGTTTATTTATTAATAATGTAATTAGTTTGAAATAGAACGGGACATTGGTTTTTTGTACGCAACTACAATTAAGCAATTTTACTATTGAGCTCAAGGTATGCTTATTTGCTTTACTTAACACAATCCATTAAGGAGTTATGTGGGTGAGAAGTTCCTTGTCTCGATAAATTATCTTTACGTTAGATCAAGTTTTATTGTTAATTGATGACCTCATGGTGATTTGGGTTATGCGTCTCTAACAGTCAATTATGAAACTTTATCAACAACTCAAATCATAAATTAAAATATAATAATTGATATTAACAACTTCGATCAGTGCCAATAGAGATTAAAATGAATCATAGGAATGAACCTAGAAGAAAACTTTGCATGTCACTTTTGAGTTGCCAATTTGGGCATCTATGGCCCATTGTAAGAAATTCCTTTTCAACTATCCTACTTTTGTTGCTGAACCAAGTAGTTGGGGAAAAACCCCTTGAAGAGAATTTTGTGATAATGCTGCTGCAGTGGCATTAATGGTGGTGGGTTGGAAGTGGGCTGCAGAAATGGTGACTGTGACCCACTTTCTAGGGTTTAAGGTTAACCAATAAAGGCTGAATTCTCTTTAATTCCATAAAAAACAATTGACCCAACTTCCATATTCTGAATCCTAGAAAGAGTAAGATTTAAATAAAGGCCTGTAATCTGAAGGAAAAAAAAAAAAAAAAAAAAGCAAAATTCCTCCACTCAGATACAGAAAGCTTTGTCAGATACAAATACAATGGTGGTATGCTGTCAAATTTATTCCTATATATGATAGTCAATTATCAAAGGCACAACTTTAGTTTTATTATGCTGATGAATTAAGTGATTGGACCTTGTAATAAATTCCCAAAGAGATGAGATATTGATATCTCTCTGGACAGCATCTCTTGACAGGCTAGGTGTGGAGTGAGATAACAGTCAAACAGTAGTGGCTATGCAGAATGTTGAAGATTCTGCCCAATTTCTAATGGGAGAATTATTTTTGGGGTATATGAGCCCAAATTAATAAAAGCTCCGTATAACTCTTCAAATTGAGTTGAAGGATATGAAATAGTAACGGACAAATATACCCTGAACACATATAAAATATTTTATAAAATTAAGTTAAATATTTTTTTTTTCAATATTTTTTTTTTCAAAAATACTAAATTAAATAAAAGTAGTTTTCAAAAGTATTAAATTAAATATTTTTTTTTCAAAAATATTAAATTAAATTAAAGTATTTAAAAAATATATTAAATTAAATATTAAATTAAATAAATTTATTTTAAAAAAATATTAAATTAAATAAAAGTATTTTAAAAAATATTAAATTACATAAAAGTATTTTTAAAAAATATTAAATTAAATAAAAGTATTTTTCAAAAATATTAATTTTTTTCTCAAAATCAACAAAGGGTATTTTTGGAAACACTGAAGGATGATATCCTTCAACTCAATTTCCATACTTTCATTGGGTCTTTGGCTCAATTTGAAGAGTTACATGGACCTTTTATTAATTTGGGGATCCATCTACCCCCAAAACATAATTCTCCCATTTCTAATCTATCACCTTTTAGGTTTATTTATTTTTATTTACTAATTATCATATATTTTTTAAAAAGAAATTTAGAGAGAAAAAAAATGATGGTTTTAAAATAATTCCAATTTATGAAAAGAAACTACTTGGTCAAAGTTCTCATCCATATATCCTCAATCATAATCATCTTTTAAAGCCATGATTTCATAAGTGGAAATTTTAGTAAAAATTATTTCTTTAAAAAAAAATTTTGAAATAAATATTTGAAAAGAGATTTTTTTTTCTTGAAAGTTTTTAAATATATTTAGTTTTTAAAAAGTGTTAAGGAATGAAAAAAAATGTTTAAAAATAACTTTTTTATGTTTGAATATCATGAATAAGAGGAGAAAAAAATTTAAGAAAAAGGAGAAAATATTAGGGCTTTATTTGATAACTAAATTCGAAAACAGTTTTTTATTTATTAAAACAAAATAAAAAAAGGGGGGAATATCTTTAATCACTAAATAATAGAAAATAATTTTTTATTCTTAAAAAAAAATGCTTTCAAAAAATATTTTTTTATTTGTTTTGTTTTCAATTATTTTTACTTGTTTTTTTGAACGTTGCGTTAAAAAATTATTATATAAAGGATTATTTGATTAAAAGGTTTTCTCAAAACTCAATTTTTGAAATTTAATCTCCTACCATTTTTTAATATCATTTGGATAAAAATGCCCTAATTATATTCTTATAAAAATAATCATTTATTTTAAAACCTACATGTAAATACTTGAAATAAAAAATGACATTTATATAAAAATTTGGTTACTTTTCAAAAAAAAAAAACATGGGATATGTTAGATTTTCGATTTGTGGATTATTTCATCATTTTGAACCAAATATTGCTTATATGAATACGAAGAATGATTAGAAAAATGTTATATATAAAATTTATTTTTAAAACATATTTAAAAAACATAGAAAATTGGTTAAAAATATTTCAAATCCCCAAACATTTATTTTTTAAAATATCAAAAAATAGTTATCAAAATCTATTTTTTAATACGTTACCAAAACAATACCTAAATAACTTTATTCCCATTTTTTATAGGTAAAGGTGATAAAAGTTTGGGAAAAGCTTAATTTTTCAATGGAAAATAAGTGAATACTTATATATATATATATATTATTTTATTTTTATTTTTTCCTTTGCTTATAATTTTCCCCTCTAAACTTTCCGTGAATAAAAGAAAAATGATCCTATATCTGCTGTATTTTTTGAAAATATCTTTACCTACCATCCTTTTTGCAACCTTTTTTTAAAAGAAAAAAAAAAAGTAAGTTGGTCAAAAGTCCTCACTTTCCGTGGTAATAGTATTTTCCACTCCTGGCTATAAACAATTGTGAGTGGGTTATATACTAATGTATCATCCAACACACTGGATTTTAAAAATATGATGCTAAGGGCCTTAAGGCACTGTTGGGTTAGCATCTTGGAATGGTAATTCAAAGTCTATCCTATGCCTGAATGTGGAATGTTGTATTCACAACTTCATTTTCTTTCTCCACAAATTCGGATTTATACTATCTTTGAAGGGAACACCCATCCATTCTTATATCATTAAGTTGCTCACTAGTTTACTAGTTGCTTTAGAGTACAAAATGAGATTCCTTAAAAGAAAAATCATAACTAGAAGAGGAAAGGGAATGGAATGTAATTGACTTCAATTAAATTTTACCCAAAACACAAAAGTGTGGAGTTTAGAGTCAAATGATCTTTATTGTGGGAGTCGGGTTTGTGGGGAGGCCTTCCTCCACATGTCAGTCCACTACTAATCCACGTGGCGCTCCTCTCGGTACGGTTTGGACGGTCATCATGGTAACCGGAGGTTCCTGTTCGGACTATATAGGTTTGCAGCTAGCAACACTAGGCTTCCCTAAGTTGGCAACGCTTTCCGGATGGCTTTTGAATCTCCCTACTACGTGTAATCATTCGTTCTTGACACAAGGTATGGTAGATGAAACCTTCCCCAGTTCACACGTCTATGTTAGAAGACTATCACACATTGCCCCATATCTCCAACTGGTTGAAACGATAGACAAATCATCATGACACACCATCTGACGGTCCTTGTCAGTTGCTTAAACTGTGATGATTATCCTACCATCTACAACCATCATAGCAGTGAAAGTCAAAGTGCCAACTCAGCACAACAGTGACACCCTCCTAGGCTCTATAAAAACCCTCTTGGAGCAAAACCCAGGTACGAAAGATTAAGGGCTCTCCCATTTACTCTCCTTCAAAGGGTTCCTACCTACTTGGTATCTAACTTAAACTTCGTGTCTGGACATCCTTTATACAGGAAAAAAGATAACTCAGTCTCTAACTATTGGATAGAAGCCTTTACTGTCACAACCAAGGGAGGATTTATCTCTAATTGACCTCACGACAATAGGATTTGGCCTAATAGATTATCAACTCAGGCATTATGCTCAAGCATATTGTTTGAAACAAAGAATGTGATGATTGATAATAATTTAGAAAAGATGTGATAGTAACACTAAGCAATTTTCACTATATCGAATAATATTAAAGGTCGAGTCAAAGTTGTCTCTTACCACCTTAGTAGGTGTTAGGGGACAAGGACACTACTCACAAAGTATGCCCATTCCTTTACTTGTGTTGTATTGCAAGTAAGATAGGTGGAAATCTAGGGTTGGTCCCATTGGAGAGCACTCACCTCCAGGGAACAACCCAATGACTATAAAAAGACTCAAAAGAAGATAAAAAGGTATTCTCATTTTTACCACCAAAAAGGAAATTTCTTTATAAGAGTCAGGTTATTGACTTTAATTATCAAAGAGAGTCGTCGGGTTTCATACCCGATTGAACCCTATTTGTAGGTTTAAGAGAACATAGGAGTACTTAGGAGAACATGGGTTTAAATAATAATTTCATAAGATGTCTATAACCTAAGTTTTATTAAAAGGTCATCTTGACCCAAAATTCCAAAATGTGACCCCCAATTATAATAGATAAGTCATCTAATATGTGTTAAGAGTATTTATAAGCCTTAGTGATTGATGGGATCAAAGATCATGGGCGATCCCCAATGGAGAATTTGAACTTGCTTACAATTCATTTTATGTCAAAATGTGAATATGAAGCCAACATTTTCCTAATACCCCATTTGGCTACCAAGAAAATGTGGGAAAATAAAAGAAACAAGAATTTTGATGCTTAGATGTTACTACAAAGGTACAAACACAACTACCACAATAACCGTCTCAAACCCTTGTAGAACCATAAACCCAAAACTATGTACACAAAACAAGGAGGAGGAGAAGCCTTTTCCCCTTTGACAGGCCCTCTTCAGAAACTGCTGCAATTGACCATACAACATGGCTAACAATACATGAAAGAAGAGTAGAGAGAAATCTAGGCCTAGTAGCAGCCCAAAGCAAACCAGTTCTAGGGTCAGTTCCAATATATTGGAATGGGCCCAAGCCCATCTTAAAATGGCCCAAGCCCAATGACCAGGCAAAAAGTGAGTCCACAATTGCCACAGTACTTGAATACATGGCAGTCATGGACAAACCTCATCTCGTTGATCACTGAGGCTTCAACTTAAATTTTGAAGCTATGTACCCTCTGAATCTATCAAAATAGGGGGTTGATCTCGCCCATTGTGAGAAAATGTGTTGAGGCAATCTTATCTTGACCCAAAATAGAAGCATTAAAGTTGATTTCAGAGCCTGATTTTCAGGTTTATAGTTGAAGATGGTGGTGGGCATGGGATACCTACTGTATATTCAAAAGCCACTATCTGCTACAAGACAGTAATAACACTGCAACATCTGATTCCAATTTGCAGACTTGTTAATGGGGGCTACAAATGGTTGCACTGACGTATGCTTTAAGCCTTTAACCACCAAGTGTGCACCCCATATTTTAATGGTTTGGAAGTGGTTTCAGAAAACACCTCTAACATTTTTATTTTATTTTTGAAAAAAATAGATAGTGTGGGAAAATTTAGAAAGTGATTTTAAGACATTAAAAAATTTGTAATGCTTTGTACTTAATTTAATTCAATTAGGAGGTTTCATAAAAAATTAGAGTAGGGTGAAGTAACTTTTTTAGTGTTTGTAATGATTTTCTTTTAAGTTATGTTTGGTTCTCGAAAAATCTGAGGGAAATTACAAGGAAAAGAAAATACAAAGGAAAAGTAGAAAGAAAGAAAAAGGGAAAAAAAATAAAAAATAGATTAAAAATCGATAAATTATTTATATTTGTTACTTCAAACTCATTTTATTTATTTTAACTCATTGATATAAAGATTAAATAATTTAAACATACATGAAATTTTAATTAATTTTAATTTATATTTGATTTTCTTTTATATTTTATATAGGATAACCAAATATGAAAAAATCATTTTATTTTTTTATTTTTTTTCTTTCCTTAATATATTCTAGGAACCAAACACAACCCTAGGTTATGTTTGATTCCCGGAAAATACTAAGGAAAGAAAAAAAAAATGCAAAAGAAAATGATTTTTTCATGTTTGGTTGTCCTATGAAAAATATAAAAGAAAATCAAATATGATTAAAACTAATTAAAAATTTATGTATTTTAAAATTATTTAATTTTTATATTAATGAGTTAAAATAAATAAAATGAGTTTAAAGTAAAAAATAAAAATAACGTATCAACTTTTAATCCATTTTTTATTTTTCTTCACTTTTTTTTTCTTTTTATTTTTCCTTTGTATTTTCTTTCCCTTGCATTTTCTCTCAAATTTTCTGAGAACCAAACATAACCTTCAACTAAAAACATTTCAAATCTTTTGTTTCCATACTCATCTTTTATTCAGATTTTTTGACTTCCAATAAAATTAGATGATTAAAGTGGAAAAATGGTTAGAGTCACTTCCTTACCTTCTACTATCCCTAAATATTTATTAACTTACCATAGACTTTAGTTTTCCATATAAAACAGATACTCCAAAGTTTTTCCTTTTTAGTGTATATATTATTCTAATAATACCAAATAAGAATTTGAGACACGAAAAAAAAAAATTACCCATTAGTAATTTGAGACACTTTCATGGTGACTATAAATTAACATGCAATGTGGGAAAAAAAATTTTATTTCAAAGCAATAAAAACATAGTTTTATGCTCTTGAGCAATGTCCACAATCCAAGAAGATTTCCAACTAGTTCTCATATCAACTCTTCTCTTTCTTGTTTTTTCTAGTTCATGTGATGCCCAACCCTTCAGGAGATGTAAGTTTGATTCAATATACCAACTGGGAGACTCCATATCTGATACAGGTAACTTGATTATTGAGAGTTCACTAGGAGCAGCCACTCCATGCTCTCGGCTTCCCTATGGTGAAACCTTCTTCAATGAGCCCACTGGTAGATGTTCCAATGGCCTCCTCATGATTGATCATGTTGGTAAGCAATACACTTGGTTCCTTCTTCCTTTTTCCTTTTCCTTTTAGAGAACAATGGAGATCCTGCAGATACTATGATCTTATAACAAGCCATTAACCTCTGCATTTTTTCTGAGTACTTTCCATTTGATTTCAAGCATTGGAAGCTGGTCTTCCGTTTCTAAATCCCTACTTGAAGAAGGACTCGGATTTCAGCCATGGAGTCAATTTTGCCGTTACTGGTGCAACTGCATTATCAACATCTTTTCTTGCAGCTAAGGGTGTAATCTCTCCAGTCACCAACAGTTCTCTCAATGTACAACTTGATCGGATGTCTAGTTTTTTCAGTTCCGCCTTTCACAATGATACAGGTTCATCATTCTTCAATCATATATCCCCATCAATCCTGACGAACCTTTTAAGTTTAGAGCGAATAATATCTAAATGGTAGGGATTAAGTCATTACATTAACTGGTATTAAAGTTTATTCCTAACCCCAATGTAAGAGTTTGCTTGGTCCTATGAGGACTTTTTGTCTGTTTGGTCTTACAATCGTTGTGTTAACATGAGAATGATTGTGATATCTCATATCGACTGGGAAATCATAATCTTGTGAGACATAATAAGGACGTTGTATATGTATAAGGGGTAATTGTGATATCCCATATTTGATAGAAGAAAAAAATTCTTGTCATAATATATATATGAGCGCTAGTCTCAATGAGACGTTTTTTACTCCGATAGGACAATATTTATATGATTAGGAATTAGTCATTTCACAATTCAATTGTAATTACCTGGTTATTATTTCTCTATATCAATGATTAATCATTGGTTATATATATTTTGGTAGCAGATCGGGCCCAAGAGCTTAAAGATGCTCTCTTCCTGGTTGGAGAGATTGGAGGGAATGATTTTAATTTTGCCTTCTTCCAAGGGAAAACCATAGAGGAGGAAAAGAGCATTGTGCCTGACGTTGTCCAAATTATAAGCGATGCAGTTAGAGTAATTAAGCCTCTGATCAAACCCGATATTTTCGATACTTTATGCGCTTATATAGACGTAGAACTGATCGATCCTAATCTTCTCATTTGTAAAAATACTTGCAGAGAGTCATTCAGTATGGCGCCAGACGAGTGGTTGTCCCTGGGAACTTCCCAATAGGCTGTCTTCCGATCTATCTTACTGTATTCAAAACCAACAACACGGCAGCATATGATGAATTCAACTGCTTAAAAGGGTTCAATGATTTTGCAGAATATTACAATGAACGTCTGCAACAGGCCATAGAGGAGTTGCGAAATGAGAATCCGGATACAGTTATCGTATATGCTGACTATTACAATGCATTCCGATGGCTTTTTCGTAATGCTCTTTTTCTGGGTCAGTCCCTTAACTAGTCATGATGGTGAGAGCACATACATACATAGATTTTAACTATTGAGATCAGTGATGATAAGTCTTCTTCGTCTTCGTTTTGTAATGGACAGGGTTAGATCCTGCGTCTTTGCTGAAGGCATGTTGTGGGGTTGGGGGTGAGTACAACTATGATCGAGCCAGGACTTGTGGAGCTCCGGGGGTTCAAGCTTGCCCTGACCCAGATAGGCTTGTCCACTGGGATGGAATCCATTTGACACAGAAGGCGTCTATGTTGATAGCAAAATGGCTCATTCAAGACATCTTACCTAAGCTTCAATGCAATGCTTAGATCAAATTTCCAGCTTGCAGAACAAGAAGATTATGTTAACAATGGAGCCATAATGTTCAAATCTCAACCAAAATGTTAAAAATGCATGATGGGATTCAATAAATGCGTCGGATGTAGCTAAGCATCGTAGTGTGTTATGCTTAAACTAAGACAAACCCTTTTTCAATTGTGCTATCTACTCAATCTCATTGTAACTCTCCGAATGGTCATGCTTGAGGAAAGGCACACATTTCTTCATTGGTATAACTAACAGCTAATAGACTAAATTATATCATCTCCATAGCAAAAATTGTTGGAAAATTATTGTTGCGCTCATTATCCACATGAAGTTACATCTCCAATATTTCAAGGGTTCATGATCGAAGTTGCCCATTTCCTTGGCGCAAGACCTCCTCAAAGTCCCCAACAATTTCTTGGCTTTGGTCCTTAGCATGGAATCAGTGTCTTCCAACATCTACCAAGGGCGAGTCAAGTCTATGCTCATCGCCAACTTCTTCTTCCCAATGGGAGGGGCTGCAATCTTACTGTCAAACAAAAAATGCAGCAAGCAAACAACAAATATGAACTCCAACACAAAGTCTGAACTCGTCTTGGTTCTAAAGACGCTGGTTACAGATGTGTTATCCAGGAGGCTGATGAAGAGGGGTATGTAGGGGTGTCCCTATAAAGATCAATTCTGCAAGTAGCAGGGGAAGCACTGAAAACAAACCTGTCATCACTAGGCACATTGGTTCTACCATACTCAAACCCACTGCAGTTTATCAGTTGTGCGGAAGAAAATTTGGCCTCCTGCTAGAAAAAGGGGCCCTCATATCCCAAATTTTAAGAAGACTTCGGAGCATTTCTGTATTCATGCAGGAGGAAAAGCAATGTTGGATGCTATCAAGGACAAACTGAAGCTTACAGACAGAAATAATGAAGCATTAGAGATGACAACACTTGGTTTGGAAACACCTCATCTTCATCAACCTGGTATTCACTCTGCAACAGTGCTGTTTGGAAGTGCATTTAAAAGCTCAAACCTGGTGATCCCTGTGCCTGATCAAACAGGATCCACCTCTACCCAGTTCAGGTAGGTGATTGACCATTAATTTAAATCAGCTGAACTGAATCCGTTTAATACAATATAATTCAACAGAGAAATGTATAAACAAAAATTGTTTAGTTTTGGGCTCATAGCTACAAAGATAGCTGCAACCATCAACAGCTTCAGAGAAAAGGCACCCACAGGATCCCTAGGGAACATCAACTCAATTTGAAAATCAGTTTTTCTTATGATATGGGAAAGAAACTTGATTACCAGTGAGAATTATCATACATCTACCAAAGAACAAATCAGAGGAGATGGGCAATGCAAACTACAATCCTATTAAGCTTCTCAATTTTCTGTATAAATCATAATAGATGTTCCACTTGTCCGCATGTTTCTGAACTCAGCCGCCCTGTTTCTTCCTGGAATCTGAAACAGTAGTACAAGCAAATCGCTATCAGCATTGGTACACAATCTGCCATTCCAAACTCTTCTTCAAGAAAAAAGCTTTGTGAGGGAGAAGAAGAAGAGGGTTACTCAGAAGCCTTGATTTGAGGGGCAAAAAATAGACATGGGTGTTTGTCACTTTTCTCTTGATTGATTTAAGAATATAAAATTAGGTAATAAAGTTAATATTATATAAATTTGTAATTATTTAATAAAAATTATGAAAATATAATTTAATAAAAAATGGAATAAATATTTTAAAATTTTAAATATTTGTGTTTAAATATCATATTTTACACAACTACGTTTATTTTGTAATAAAAAATCTAGATATCAAATAAAAATTAATTATTTTTTATTAAATTGATTAATCATAACCAGTATAATTGTACCTATATATATTTTTTATTGTGTAATAAATGCTTATATTATTATTTTTTGAAACTTTGAGGATGACTTGATTAAATAAGATTTGTTTGACAAAATTTTTCTTAAAATTTCAAAATATATATATATATATATATATATTATTTTTGTTTAAATAGAATTTATTAGATACAATATTTTCTACACGATTAAAAAACAAAAATAATAATCATATTTATGAGAAATTATCAAATTTAAAATTAGAAGACATTTTACTTCAATCTTCTGTAACTAAATTGAAATCTACTTTTTTTTTTTGCATTTATAAATACTACCTCTTCAACAACTACATGTTTTTGAAAAGATTGTAATTATGGTGCAATTTCTTTTATAATAAAATTATTATTATTATTATTATTTCTTAAAATTTTAGAAAAAAAAATCTTATTGAACAAATAATAACACAAGCTTATTTATTAAATAATAAAAAAAATAAATATAATTAAAAATAATTATAATAATTATGATTAATTAATTCATTTAATTCAATATTTTTTTGCATATTTAGATTTTTATTACATTTGTCATACAAAATTCTATTTTATCTTTTATTATATATATATATATATATATATATATATATATATATATATATATCACATTAGCTTTGCTAGGTGCTCTCACATGCCTTTCGCAAAAGTTTCATTTTGGTTAGTGGTGAGCCCCACAATGATGGGGGGCTTCCAAAAATTGACGGGCAGGTCCAACCGAAGTAGGGAGTACCCGCTCGCCTTAAAACGTGTGTTCGTTTTGGTGGGTGTCGGCACGACCAGCCGTCTCTTAGCGATCATTGGCGAGTCGCCTTTCACCCCCGACAGGACGAGTTAACTTTTCACATCTCGTCGCCTCCCATTATATAACCAACCAAATATCTTCCATTCCCTCCCATTGCCGATGTGGGATGGCATCTTCACCTCCCCCAACTTCTCTTTTGCACTTTGCCTTCTGGAATCTGTCTATTCAACCAATATACCTTTTGGGACGAACTTTATGATAAACATTGAACCATAAGGGAATGAATGAAATTGGGTAGGTTGCTGTCACAATTATTGGTGGCTAATAAGTCTCTGACAGGACATGGGTGAGTCCCATTTAGATGGAATGCAGCCCCACTGGCATTGATGAGAGCCATAATCCAAGGGGAGGAGACAACTTTTTCAATGTTCTTCTGGATATGCAGAATGAATTCATATTAGAGCTACCAAAACGGAACAGGATAATGGAATAAGAAGGGAACTTTTAACTAAGACCCACTAAATTGAAATAAGATTACAGTGTGTGGAAAAATACAGAACAATTCCTCAGCATTTTGCATGTTCTCATGACTCTATTGGTACAGTAACTTGCTGAATGGGACAAGGGTGGAAGAAGAGACAAACAGCTGAGATGTCATCCACTGCAATTCCCCGCCTCTTGCGTTTCCAAGCACGGGCTGCACACTTGACTAGACGCTTGGCTGACTTCGCTCTGTCGGGTGTTGAAGATACTATTTGCACTGCTTCTTGATTTGAGACAACATCCCAGACCTGAACAAATAACAATCGATTTTCACAAAGAAATCATCTAATCTACACAAGAATATAGCTTTTTATCTGATTCCTACTTAGGGTTAATGTCCTGGAGTTTTGTTTCTTCCATCACCAAAATATTTTCTGAGTTACCTCTAGCAGCTGGATACAACCATTTATACCAATTAGCTTTGATTTAAAAGAAAGTCTCATAGTCATACAATTGAAATAGAAAAAGTTCACGAATGTTTCAGCTGCCCATAATATGATAAGACTGGGTATCCCAACAATAGAAGCATTCTCCTCTAGTTTTGCTCATAATAGTATTAAGTTCATTAGTTTAGATGTAAGTAGTTTTATATGCTTTTTCGGGTTTTTCATTTTCTACTATTTTTGCAAACTCCAAAAATTACTGGGTACAGTACATACCCCATCAGTTGCTAGCACAACAAATTGGTCTCTGCTGGTTATGTTCCTGTGTGTCACTTCAGGCACAGAAATGAGTCCAAAATCCTTCACACAGTAATCCCCAAAGGCTCTAGACATAGCCAGTCCTGGTGATTCCTCATGGGGAAGCCAGACCCTGTGCACTCCTGGCTCATCGCCTAAACAGAACACTCGCCCTTTGCACTGAATTATCCGCTCAGCCTCCTCTGGAAACAAGATTTAACAGAAGTGTCAGAGTCTACAAACATTTTGGAAGAAATGGGAAGTGAGAGGGAGAGAACTAACGAGGTAGATTCGGTTTGAAATCAATAGTAAGTTGAACTGGTTCCAAGTTGCCATCATCAGACATGGTAGCCAATACAGCGCGTGAGTCACCGACATTTGCTACAAAAATGCTTTCCCCCTAGCAAAACATCAATTTGGACTCTATTCATGTTTATCCTGATTAAACTTCCATGGTCATAATACTAATAAATGAAAAACAGTAAAATTCTCCAAGCAAATTACACTGCAAACAAATCCTTATTTCCTCGATGGATTAAAGATTCTCAGTCCTAAAATTAATCCATTGACTAGAGGTTAGAAGGAACATAATGAACATAGGTTTCGAAACCAAGCTTCTTGCCTAACCAAGTCCCACTGAATTTGATTAACCTTTCTTCTGTTCTCATACTTATTACAAGACAAATGAAGATTATGATTTTTTTTTTTTTCTCAGTATCGGGTGAAACAAGCAATCCAATATATTGGAATAGGAAAGAGTGCTTTCTCTAAGATGGGCAGTTGGACCAAAACAGAGGCAACCTAAATATAGTCCCCATCCAACCAGAGGAGCAATATTAATAGCTATATCAAGAAGCCAGATAAAAAGACTAGCTATATATTAAGACTTACACAATTGATGTGCCATTTGGACACCGTGGATTGAATAGAATAGTAAACAGTCTAAGAATTTCTTGGGATACCTAATAATAGATTGAATAATAAACGGTCCAAAAATCTTGTGGGATTCCTAATACTTAAAAAAATGATTTCTCTTGTTGAAAGGGTCACCCCTGATAAATGAAGAGTGTAAGAAAACATAACCATCTCGCAGACCTTGAAACTGATGTTGAGAGTTTCCTTCCCTTTTTCTGACTGCATGGTATGTTGGAATAACAGGCAAAGTTCGAACCAAGTCAAAATACCTTGAATACGGGAAAAGTTTTTGAAACATTCTTAAAAGCTCACTTGCTTCTTCTTTTCCCCTTTTCATGATCTTAATTTTTTAAATCTTTTCACCGTCAATTGAATATCCTGAAATTTTTTATCAACAACTTGGTTTGTGACATTTCTGGCTTACATCACAATAATTCCTTCATTCCTATATAGTTAATCCAAAAGAGTCCATACAGAGCCAAGTTCAATATATGCAGACAAGAATCAGCTTCTTCTTTATCATACTTTCCTATAAATATTTAACATGGTGTCCACACAGAAATTGTAAATTGTCGCTCATTTTTTGGTAGTTTTTCCGCATTTTTCTAGTACTCAACCTTATTCTATGAAGAAACGACTGGAAAAAAATACAAAAAGTGACCAATAGAATATAGAACACAGACTTCCATGCCTTGAAATAGCCAAAAGTGAAGTAAGAGGTATAGGTTTCCATGGAAAAAAATGAACGAATCCAATCTATTTTGGAATTTAAAACAACTAGGAACTTCACTCACCTGTCTAACAATGGTAAGTGCCGTTGTCCCACTGTTGAAGGAATCGATTCGACGATGATGCTCAAGCTCTTGATCAATAGCAGCACAAGTTTTTAAGTAGGAATGCTTCCATATATTAAACCGGTGAAGCTTTTTTTCTGCTTGCAAGTCAAAATCTGGGTCAAGTGAGGCTTCAGCAAGGGTTTCCTGCCAATTGCACAACAAAGAAGATGGCATTGATTCTCTGACCCTTTTTGCCACATAATGACCCCATGGCCCGTGACCGTCAAAAACCCCACAAAAGAGCATATCCTCTTGCCCTCCAAATTCCTGCCATTGAAGAAGCAAAATCACATTCATCAATTTAAAGCAATCAAAACCCACATTTTCATTTCATTTAGAGCCAAACAACTAGCCATAAACAACATCATGCCATTTGGTTGCTATGAAAATATTAGATTAAAGAAAAATCATCAAAATTTAAATCTTAAATTTTCTTGGTTTAATTGAGATTTTCCCCAAACATTATATTCAGAATGTTGTTTTCCATTATTTCTCCTCCAAATTCTCAGAAGTAAGCCTTATAAAATTGCCAATTTTCTAGGCATACCTCCCACACAATGAAGCAATCCTGATTCACACCCTTTTCTCCTCGCTTTGAGTAAAGGGAAGTGAAATTGTTTGAACCATTGACATTAACAAATCCGGAAGAGTGCAGTATCAAATCATTCTTCTTCGCCTCCTTTGCCATTACTTCAACAGCCTCTCTTCCACCACAATTCCCTGAACTGCTCGCTTTTTTTATAGAAAAGGACCTCGCCCATCCATTGAACATGGATGAAAAATGCCCCATTGCCTCTGCAGTTCAATTCCCACCAGATTAAGGAAAGGTTCTTCTTGGTATGACTTGTAAATCTTGAAAGGAAAGAGAGAACAAGTTATTTACAGTCTGTTTGATTCACGGGAAGGCATGAGAGGAAAATAAAATATTAAAAACTCTTCAGAAATGAACCCTTGTTTCCATTTCTCACTCTTCTTCCCTGAGAACCAAACCGAATGCTAAAGCATATTAAATTGCGGTGAAAACGATAAAGGTAAGAATCTAACTATTTACAAAGCATAAAAAAACAAAAACATTGAATCTGAAAGGCGCTCAGAGCACATTCGATCTTACATGGAATTCCAACAGAGCAACTAGCACTTTTTTATATAAAAAAATTAACCACAAAATCAGCTGTTTGGTTGCTGAGAAAATTCCCCAAAATGAGAAGAAAAAAAAAGGTCAAGATCTCAAATTTTATCTTCCATTTCATTCCATTCAACCCAGCACACCCCCTCACCTAAGCTGAGTGGATTTTTCATTTCTTTCATCAATCTCAACACTGCATCTATCACCTTAAATAAAAAATAACCTAAACCATCAAAACTTGCTGCTTAATTGCTGAGAAAATAACAGCTAACCAAAAAAAACTCAAAATCTGAAAAATAAAATAAAATAAATTTCCATTTTTCCAGTCAAGTCAGCCTAACTGCCAAACACAACCCCTTTAACCCAGCTGGGTGGAGCTGATCATCTCCGGTCAACCAAACCAAACCAAACCAAAAGAAAACAAAAAACCCAAAATTCAAAGCTCTCCGGTCTTCCCTTTCCACGTATTTTCCGGGAAACCAGAAGAAGAGGTGACAAGAAAGTTACCAAATTCAAACAGACAAGAAAGGGTAAAAAAAAAAAAAAATGAGTGGCGTTGATGGGAAACCTCGATTTTCCAGGTGAAGAAGGAGAATTCACAGAGCCAGAAAGTGTTGGGGTTGCCGGAAAACAAGTGTAGCCGGCCGGAAAGAGAGAAAAGACGGGTGGGTGGAGGTGGGAAATGGAGAAAAAAGAGAGTGGAAAGGATGGGAGTCCATGGTTTGGAGATATGGAGAAGAAAACAAAGACAGCTTGTGTACAAAACAGTGTACGTGTACCTCTGCAACTACAAAAAGGCTCCCTTTTTAGCTTTCTAATTTACTCCCTCCTTTTTCTATTCTTCTATTACGGTATTACCATAACTTTTGGGTAGAGATCCATCCCCCTTTTTAATTTTTTTCTTTTTTTATTTTTATTTTTTACTTTTTTTAACAATTTAATTCATATTAATTAATAAAAATAAATTTTCTGGGTTTTTTTTTTAAATTAAAAATAGGCTATGCCATGAAAATGATAACAAAGGAAATATTAAAATAAGATGTGAATGGACATTCATTAAGGCCCATTTTTGACATTAGGTAAATAAATGTACTAAATTAAAATTTTTATTTCTTTTCTCCAAAAAAATAATATTAATGATGCTGAAAGTAGAAGGTGGGAAAGAAGAAGATTGGATAGTCCCAAGAAAAAAAGAAATAATTAGGTAAATAAAGTGGAATATGACAAGAGCCTATATTATAGCATTGAAATATTATAGTAGAAGCCTATGTCATAAGATTGACACATTATAATAGTATAAGTGGTATTAGATGGATTGTTATAAAATATTTTTCACCAAATATTTTAATTTGAGGGTGTTTTTAAAAAATCAAGATAATAAAATAAATTTTGTTACTTAAAAAGCTTAATAATTTTCATACATTATTATTATTATTATTATTATTATTATTATTATTATTATTATTATTATCACCCATTGATCATGTTCTCGTTAGCAAATAATAATTAGAAGTAGGAAGAAAAATTACAATGTTTTTTCTTAAATTATTAATTGTAATGGATGCCACCAAATTTTTTTGTTTTTTTTTCTTTCAAATGCTAGTACCATTATTGATTTGACTTTAATTCCAATAATTGTTTCATAGTTATCACAAATATTTTTCTAGTTGCGAAAAATATGCACAGTGCTTGACTTTTCTTTTTCTTTTTTTTTTTCTTATGAAATCACATTTAAATACTTAACCATGTGTTTCATCGTCTAAGTTTGTTTGAAAACTGTTTTTGAGAACAGTATTCTGATTTTTAGAATAGAAAACATAAAAAATATGTTCATCAATTAAAAACTTTTTTTTTCTTAATAATATAAAATAGGATATTATCCGATAACATCTCTTAGTTATTTTTTTTATTATTTTTACTTGTTTTCTTATTATTATTTTAAAAAATAATTATACCCAACATAATTTAAAATAAGACACTATATATAAAAATCATTTTTAAAACATATTTAAAAATATTAAAAATATTTTAAATTTCTAAATATATATATATATATATTTTTTACAAAAATCAGAAAACAATTTTAAAAAACTATTTTTCAAAAATTTTTTTGAAAATAATTACCAAACAAGTCCTTAATTTCTAAAATAAGTAGGATTAAAATCAAATAATTAATCCCATTATTGCTACCGAATTTTAAAACTCCATGAAATGAATATTAAAATAAAGAAAGAGGTTAGCATTCTACATTAATAAAAAAAATAAAAAACATGCTTTCTTGATGTTAGAATTTATTGAAAAAAAATGGGTGACTTTTGTTGACCAAAAAATATTGAATTGAAGAGCACACATACAAAGGAATATTCACAAGTTTGATTCTTTTTTTTTTTTTTTTGCATGAGATATTATGATGCAATGTTTTATTATTAATTATTATTTTTAGAAATATAATACACCTAGAAAAATCACAACCCTACACGTGGCTAATTATTGGTGTAATAAATTAAGACTGTCCGAAGCCCAAGTCATTAAAATAATTGATTGAACTTATATTAAACCCACAAGGGAAATGATTGAATAAAAAAAGTTGTAAGGAACTCAATTATTTTAGTATGATGCCAATGAAGGGATAATTTTGTTAATAGAGGAACCAATCACAAGAAGCCAGCTAAGCATTACAATAAAGAAAGAAATTTTAAAATTTAATAAAGTATTTTATTTTATTTTTTAATGTTTGATTTATTTATAGTTTGCCTTTGTGTCTAAATTTACAAAACATTTGGGTGACTATTTCTTTTTCTAAGTTTTATATCGAAAGATTTTGTTACCACTATAGAATTGCAATTTGCAACTCATTTCTAAATTAAACTCATAGTATTTTTTTTTTTCGAAAAATGTAAGTGGAAAACATTTTCTATTTTTAACTTATTAAATTTTCTAAAAATACACTAAGAAAAGCAAAACTACATTTAGTTAACAAGATGGAATAAGATATTATCTAATTGGATGTTATATCCGATGGACATAATATAGTAAAATATTATATACAATGAGATATGTTATATTATACTTATATTTATTTTATAAAATACATAAAAAATGAAATAAAAATATATCTTAATTAACAATTTAGTTCTATAAATATTTAATTTTTTAAATATTTTAATTAATTTACAATATATTCTACATTTTAGTTTAGAATTAACATACTATTAAAAAAAAACACGAAAAATATGTCTCATTATATATTTTATTTCATATCTGGTTGAATATAAGATAAAGTAAATAGTGAAATACTTTCTCTTATTTTGACACCTATCAAATATAAAACAATATATATTATTATCTTTTTTATCCTATGTCATGCTATATCCGACTAATTATAGCCTAGTTCGGACAGTTATGACCTATAGTTTTGACCATGAAAACGCGGAGTTTAACCGTGTAATATAGGTTTTTTTTTTTTTTTTCATAAATGTGATATAAATCAAAAGGTCAACATAATCCACCAATACCAAAAGCGAAGGGGCATAAATGCAGTTATACATTGAAGCATGAAAAGGACACACATTTAAATACAGAGGAAGACAGTTGGAATTTTATAATGAAACTCCTAGGAACAAAACATGTTTGAATCCCATGAATTGCAACCAATTAATCCCCTTTTTTTTGTGGTTTTGAGGACCCCTCTCTATCCTCTTATTTGGTGAGCCACCATCCCTACCCCATTCTTTCCATTTTTGTGTGGTGGTTGAAAAACTTTCCATGCACATTATTATATTATTGTAAGTATAGATCCAAAGTTTAGCTAATAATGGAGGGCCCTCTCCTAAACTTATGGTCCAAGAGAATCTAACTAAACTACCCAACACCCTTATTATAAAATTAGAATTTTTTTTATGGCCCCACTTCAACTTTTATAAATGTCAAGGTTTTTTGGGAAAATAATTTTGTAAATGCGTAATTTTTATTTAAAATTTGATTTAAACGTTTTACAATAATTTTAATTAAAATTTGATTTAAACGTTTCACAGTGATTTTAAAAAATATTTCTAATCTTTCTGATACTAATTTTTTATTTTTAAATATTAAAAAAATTAAAAACACTTCTTAAAATTATTATCAAATACATTCTAACTAAAGTAGAATTGTCTAAAACATAATTTTTAAAATATTAAATATAAAATCATTTTTTATACTGGTTAGAATGAATTTTAGGTTAGACGTAATATTTTTTTAATTATTGTATTAAACCTTTTTAATAAAATTACTCAAACAAAAACTTTTATTAAAATTAAATAAAAGAAAACTTTTTACTTGGAAGCCAAAGCAATATCTTGATCCATGCCATAGAACCCTTATACATGTATTAATCTTTTTTTGAAAAAAAAAAAAAGAATAATTATTTTTTCAGTAGAAACAAAATGATTTAGGGGAAAAAAAAATGTTTTTGAAACAAATAATTGGTATGAATCCCCCCACCTATGAGGAGAGTACATAGGGAAATATCAAAGATGGGGATGATGCCCTCTCCCCCACCTATAAGTTGATAGCCAATTGACCACGCCTTTGTCAGATCAAGACTCTTGGCCCGTCTTTCTGGTGGGCCCGGCCCAATTCAAAGTCATAGATCCTAATATTTGGTAAAAGATTTTGTCCCCAGCAACGAGAAACTTCTCCATACACCTCCTCCTCCACACCTGTACCAGCAAACGTGTCATACAGAAAAGATAAGCCTGGCTGATGTACAACGTGTCAGAATCCCGGTGGCTGGGCGGCTGGGGTTTGGGTGTGAGTCACACACGCAAGGGTGGCTGTCATGGTAAGCATGTGAAGCACGGGCCATGAGACCACATGATGATGTCGGTTGAAGGGAGTGATTAAATGAGGTCGGGCGCAGTGGGATCCACGGAGGACGTGGAAGGAGCGCGTAAGAATATGACACGTGATGGAGAACAGATCACATGTTATAATGGGGCGGCGCACTGGAAAATGACGCCACTAGTTTCCAAGGAACGCGGTAATGAGTTGGTTTTTTGTTCAGGACTAAGGACATGAAAAGTGAAAAGTATTCACCCTTTTTCTTTTTCTTTTTTAATAATTATTTTATTTTTAAATAATATTTAGGGATAATTGATAGGGAAGTAGCCTAATGAATATGTGTAGGGTCATATAGACTCTGCGACACTCCTTTTTGGGGGGTCACCTAGAACTAGATAGTGATACATGTTACAATTTTTTTTCTTTAATTAAATTAGAAAATATATTCAAAATGAAAAGCTTATAAAATAAGATCAGAAATGATTGCAAATGAGTAGTGACTTTCCCTATCATTCACTGAATTATATTATATGCTCCTATGTGATAGTTATTTGTCAAATCATGGTGTTTTAAAGTAACTTTTTATGAGCCAGATCCAAAAGTCTTTGAAAATTATTTTTTATAACAGATTTCTATTATTCAAAACAAAAAATTTAGAAAACATGTTTGAGAATCAAAAACTTCCTTTTTTTTTTTTTTTTAAGAACATAAAATAAAATGTTTTTAAAGAACATATTTTAGTTATTTTTTATTATTTTCACTTATTTTTTTTTATGATTGTATTAAAAAGTAAGTATACGAACATTTAAATTGATTAAAAATAAAATATTACATGTAAAAATTATTTTTAAATATATAAAAAATAGTTTAAAAACATTTTAAATTTTCAAGCAGACTTTTATTCTCTAAAACCAGTGTTTAAAAACTATTATCAAAAACTATTATTTAAAATTATTTTAGGTTAAAAACAATTTTTTTAATGAAAAAATGCGCTTGCAAACATTTTAGCTCCTTCCAATATCATTTACAAATGGACTCTAAGAGCTATTTAGGAATGATTAGATTAAAACACGCTTAGTGTGTGTTCGGTAGTCATAAAGTGTTTTTGACTTTTTTAATACTTGAAAAATAAAAAATTTCAAATATTAAAAAGACTAAAAACACTTCATAAAATTACTGTCAAACACATTATTAGTTTGTCATGCTTTTCGAAAGTGATTTTTGAAAGAATCAACTAAGCGATTTTCTATGTTCATAAAAGAGATTTTCAAAAATTTGTCAACCACCTAATTGCTACAATGAACTGCCTCCAAGCGTTAGGAAGCTCTTCCAAATATTAGAAAATGCTTATAACTCTCTCAAAATCACACGCTAACAAGCTCCTAGTTTATTCATGGTTTAGGGGCAATGTTGGAGATATGCAAATGGAAAAGTAGAGACTCTTAGATGGGCATGAATTTTGATGAATATTAGTTAAAATTTCATCTGAAAAAACAGTTCACAGCATAGACGACAAGTCACAGCAATTGGGTACAAAGACGAATGAATGAAACACCATCCAGTTTTAGCATGTAGAGTATAAAAGTTGCAGTTAGTTTAGTTTGATACCTTTCTTTGTGAAAATTCTCTTGCCGAGCCTCTGGGGGAAACTGGACTAAGCTGCTTGGTCATTCATGTGGTCTGCCTGAAACTGTCTCACCAGCTGCAGAGACTGGTGATAGAGGTTGAGGTCGATGCCATCGACATTCCTACCCACTCTTGCTTGTAAGATTGCCTGAAAACGAAAATGAAGTAGCAGAACATCATCTCAACAGCCATTTCATCTGCAGTTAGTACTCTGTGTGGGAAAGAGATGCAAGTTAGCAGGGCTTTTAATCATGAACCCGTACCTCATTATCGGGTTGAATGAGGAGTTCACCTATGAATTGATAAATGGAGCCAGCTCGAAATGTAAGGTCCCTCAGATGCTGGGTGTTGATCTTCAGGTTGGCACTCCCATCAATAACTATGGCTATAGCTGTCTCAACAGAGTACTCTTGTAGCCTAAGGGGGAAACACAAGATATTCCAATAATATTGCATTATTGAGAATGATAATAGGCAAATTACAACCAATGTAACACATAAGATGCAATCATGTAACCAAATCATAATTGATCAATGCATTACACAATAATTTGGAACTGCTGACCTGTTTCTAATAATCATTAAGCTTAGAGAACATGCAAAATATACAGAGGAATAAGAGATTAGCTTCAATAGATAGAACCCCATATATGTGCCCGCATGCAGATGCAAGAGGCCAATAATTTGTCAGCACCAGCTTATGATGTTTCCTTGTTGAAAGCAACATCATTGGATGATAACAAGGTCACAAACATCCATGTAATCAGTACTAGAATATCAGTAAATTGACTTTTATTATTCTTCCATCCCCTACAATCATAAAGCACACATAATGTTACCAATTTGCACTACCAAGTAAAGGGAATCATTTTCAATGAGATCTATTGGGGGAATCTAATATAAATCATATAATGCACAGTTCAAATGTTCAGGACATAAAATATGCCCTACAAGCCTGTCATGGAAAGGACACCAAACACCTTATATCATACAAGTTATTTGAATTATAACAAAGAAAGGAATAAAAAACTTGACCAAAAAATAAAAGAAAATTGGATAAGATTGCAACCTCTCTTGTATCACATACTTTCAAGAGCTGAGTTAAAAGTGATGATGGAGAGAACAACTGAACATGTAATCCACTTTGGATTTAGGATTGTGGCAGCCCTTTTTAATCATGCAGCAAACAGATCAAAACTATTTTCAAAACCGAGACACTCTAAAAATATTAGTTGTAGAATATTACAGCAAAGATTAACTATCTTTTAATAATCATGGGTAGATCACTTTCATATAATATTTTTAGCTTTTTCTGTACTTGATTATTTTTTTTTTTCAAGATCCTGTTCTTTCTGCTGGAATTAGGGACATGGATTTTTAAGTCCCCGGATTTGTAGTGTTCTTTGGCCCAAATAAACAGATTCTTATTTCTGAAGTTTTGCAATACTTGAAATGTTAAGGGTCCAAGTTTTGTGTATATGGCACTCTTTTAATCAACTCTTCTAGTGCAATCTAAATTGTCACAGCTACCATCAACATACTGCCACCATTGCTAGTACAACCATTACCAGTTTGGCCATGTCAATACCATCACTACCATCTTCTCCTATGTAATGATATCAAAGTGATAACTGCTGTACCTGTCCTCGATCAGCATTATCACTTGCCATCCCACCACCTCCTCCATCACCACTACTATAGTGCTGTTAGCATGACCTCCACCAACAACATACTATCAAATACTATGTACTTGCCACCCTGCCATCTCCAAAATACTTTCAATTCCATCTCACCTCCACAACTACATATGACATAACCAGTGCCGTGTTTAAGAACACCATCAATACCACCTTCAACTTATTACTATCACCACCTCATCTCTCATGACAAGTGCCACCATTAAGAGCATTATCAATTTATCACAACCAATACTGCATACAGCTTACCACCAACACCAAGATTATATCTGATGACACCACCACCCCTTACCTCTGCCTCCACTGGGAAATTATCATTACTTCAGTCTAAACAACACAATGAGCCCTCATGAAATTAAGAAAAGAAAAGGGAAATATAACTCCCACAGATAACAGATAAAAAACAATTACAAACAAAGAATAGGGTCAATTGAAACTTTAGGAAGGAAAGGGACTTACTTTCCAGTAACTCTAAGTGAAGCTCCTTGCTTAAAGAATGGAGAAGATGGTTGTAGGTCTTGCAAAGAAACCAATGCTCCAGACTTTACTGCAGAGGACATCATTGACCCACTACTTCCTGCAAGTTAAGGATAGCATGTGATGAAAGAATAAAACAAATTATTCAACAGCCCTGCAAAAAATAGGTTACGTACAATGCTAATCAGGAAGTGGGATTTGTTGGGTGGGGGGTGCTGATGTATTTATTTTTTATTTTAGAATGATTCAATCCAGAAGTTTCAAGCAAGAAGATTCCACTGAAAATAGTGCCACAGAATTCAGATAGTCTCCTGGAATTTGGAAAACTCAGAAGTTACTTGGTTTGGCTAGTCTGATAAGACAATAGCAGCTCTCCTCACCCCATGTTGAAAGTTTCTCTACCAATATGTCATTCAAACACTTCAAAATTGGCAATCACCCAAACCCAGTAAAGTCCTAGCTTTGTAGTTCTTCAGCTTGAGCTTTTCCCTCATCAAGGCAATTCCACACTCAGGATAACAAATATATCTTCATTAATTATCCCTCTCTCTGTTTATTTATTTATTGAAAAAAGTTGGGAGTTCATATCAACAAGCTTCTTGGCAAAAAGTTAAACCTACAGTCATACACATGGAGCTGATACAAGTCAAAATACCCTCACAAGTTTACTAGTTAAGAATCTTAAACGAAAGCAAACCATAACTTTTAGCTCAATTTTAAAAGCAGATAGCTCAACGTTTGAACAGTTAAGGCCCTTTCAGGATGATTGGCACACTCCAGCAAACAACGAAAAATAATGCAAAGGATAACTTTCAGCAAACCCAAAGGAAAGGAGAATAAAGGTCACCACAAACAGTGGATTAAAGGATCTTCAAAAACAACATAATTCTACAGGGCTTACAGAACTGAATAGATCAATCATCAACAACAAAAGTTAGAAGTATTTGGTTTTTCGACTCCTATTTAAAAGGCTTTTTTACTTATAATTTCTTATTATAGGAAGCTTTTATACTTTTAAAACTTTCAATTTAAATAAGACAAATTGTTATAAAATGAAAACAAAATGAATAATAATAGTTCTCTACATGTCAAACTCCTAGAAGACTTTAATAAGACTAAAGTTGAATTGGGAGACTTTGTTATTTTCTGATCCTGTTGAGACACCTAAAAAGCCTTAAGGTATATCTATCTCTTTCTTCATGGCAGCTACCTTAGAGTTGTCCCAGATTAGGGCTCAGTTTGGCATCAACTTCTTGATTGCCCAAAAGTTTTTCTACCTATAGATCATCTTTACATTGTGTTTTAGTTACAACTAAAAGATGTCTGAAACCTAAAACCTCTTTTCACTAAAGTTAGATATAAGATCCTTTTTCCAAAGAGCTTCCAAGAAGGGGTTTCAAAATTTAAAATTTTTCATATTTTATTTTCACATATTAGTAGATACCTCTTCTTTACATAAATTTTCCCGAGAAAATCTTCATTAGAAGCTACAGCTGCACTAAACCGCCTTCAAGTCTCAAAATTACCTACATTATTTCTCCCCAACACAAACAGAGAAAAGAAAACCTAGGGCCACACATCAAGCACCACCAACTCATTCAAGTTGCTCAATATAATGATTATAATTTCGAAATAAAACTGCATTGAACTATAAGTTCTACATCTATAATTATAATGCTTTTGATCAGTCACTGAAAAACAGATCAAAGTAAAACCCTAACAAATCAAAATCTGGAGAAATTGAAAGAAGCTGAAACCCAAACCAGAGCCAATAATGATAAATGAGACAGATTCAATCAAAATTAAGGCAGAACATCGGAAAAGGAAGAATAAAAAACTGACCGAATCATTTTGCGGACGTTGGGTTCATCATCGGAGATTCGGAGAAGGCTCGCCAATGCACTGCTGGCAGTAAAAACGGTGTCGTTTTGAGGAGAGAATACAACAACAGGTGTCACTCCTATGAAATCAAAATCAAAACGGTGCGTTTTGAATGGATGGTGATTAAATCGAAAAATCGTTTTAAACCAACCGATTTTCAATAACTACAATTATTCATTATTTAATGATTTTTTATTTTTTATATTAGAATGTATTAAAGTAATTCATTATTTTAAACTATGATCAAATTATTTTTTAAATATATTTATTATATTTTAGGTTAAAATATTTAAATATATTTTAAATTTTAAATAACTATAATGGTTCAATATTTATTATTTATTACTTTATTATAAAAAATATTTTAATTAATTTTTAAAATAAATCTATTAAAACTAAAATTAACTTGTATCTAATTAATCATGAAAACCGAATTGAGAGCGTGTTTGATGGTGATATTAAAAAGCGTTTTCAACCTTTCTAATATTGAAAATTTTTTATCTTCAAATATTAAAAATACACTTTAAATATTTGTAGTAAAAGTGTTTTTATGATAACCATCTTTAGAGTGTTTTTTCAAAAAACACTAAGTAATTTTTCAGATATTTAAAAATGTTTCCTAAATTTTTTCAAATGCTAATTTTTTTTTTTCAAAATCAAATTTTAAACTAAAAATGCTTTCTACCATCACAGTGAAACGGACTATAATTTCCGATGATTGTGGTTTCTATTTTAGGTATGACTCTGAGGGCATACAATTTGAAGTAAATTCTTGTATTCTATCAAACAAAACCCTTTCCCAAACCATGCAGCAGCTTCCTCCATATAAATAAGGATATCTATACAATTTTCTTTGACTATGATCTTTTATTAACATTGTACAGATACATCAAAGACAAGATGAACCGATATCAAATCAGCTTTACCAAGCTTCAGCCATACTAGCTTGAGCTCCAGCTTCGGCAAAGGCAGTGAACCTTGGCAAGAGAAGCCATGTAATCATCAGACCTGAAAGGGATGGTGAATTTAGGTTCATACTGCTGCCGCAGATGCAGTTCCATTACTAGGAAATTGTAAGGGAGAAAAGCTGGAGTTCATACCTTTGTCCATAAGGAGACTGACATGCTGCAAGTAGATGAAGTTTGGCAGAACCCGGATCATTCTGCAGAAGAGAAACATCAGCCAGTAGTTTTCCCAGTACTCAATACCAAATGAAAATGGAAATTAAGTTTACAGATTTAAAACCCGAAACTAGCATGGAAAATTGAGCCTAACAGTGATCTTAGCCTCTTGAAGAAAATGAACTTGTCTGACAAAATGTATGCAAAATGAATGGCAAATCCCCCAACAAATCAATGGACACAAATGAGAAGGCATTTGATTTTAGCTTGGATGGAAATGAGGTGCTGCTATGCATCGGTTGGCTCTTTCTTCGGTTTTGGGTTCTGGTGCTAAACCAACAAAAGGCTTGAATAATTAAGCAATTAGGGACCCGCTAAACGTATGGCAGATAAAAATATGTAGGGCTTTGAGGGTGAGATCTTGATGTTTGAATACATGACTTAACTAAAAGAATTCCATTTTTTCCCTGAGAAACTGAACATTCTACAAATCAAGTTTGTGAATTCAAATTTAGGCAACCAAGCAGAATCTCATACCTCTTGACATAAAATGTTAATTTTGTTTTTCTCAACCCTCACTCCAGATTTTAGCTGTAGCTAATCCCTAGCTTTCTTATACGGTAAAAGATTAAGAACAAACCTGGGATTCATAATAAAGCCCGGCATACAAAGAAGCATAGAAATACTCTCCCGCCTGGTTGCCAGAAAATTGAGCAACAAGCTATGCAGAAAAACCACTTGCTTTTGTTAGATGAAGTTCTTGGAAATAAACCAAAACACAAAACATAACCTTGAGCAAGATATTGGTGTTCATGAAATGGTAAAGGGAGTAGAAAAATTTATTAGAAGCCTAAACAGATGAAATTAATTTCTAGTTCCAACAAACTATACAGCTAAATTCAAATAATTCTAAACTCAAAAGCATCAATCCTCACCTTTTCTGGATCACCGCCATCTTTAAACATGTTATAAGCTTCCCTCATGACTGGTCGTGGATCTCTACCAACCTGCATTCAGTGTGTTTTTTTTTTCTTCAAACAATAAAAAATGGAAGTAAAAATGCTCCTCTTACAACAATAGCAGAGATATGAAGTCACCCTTACAAGTAATCTTTGCATGGAATGCCCTATTAACTTAGCATTCACCTAGTCAAAATTTGGCATATAGCCATGACTCATGTATAGGAATTTTCCCAAAAAATTGTTCTAATCAAGATAGACAGGCAAATCGATGCATACAATTCTTTTAATTCAAAGTTTCAACTCATTCAAAATCGAACATACTTAAGCTAGCTCAAAGATATCCCTTTTCTGCCCATAAAAGATTCAAAATCAATGTTAAGACAACAACTTGCCTCAAGAAATCGTCTCCTTGCTTCATCAGCGCCATATAATTGTGCTTCGCACAAGAAGCACCATATGGATTCCTCCGTATCATTTGGATTCTGTGCAACATCTAACCGGAACTGCTCTGCCCCCTCCTCAAACCTTAAAAAACACAGAAACCCACTTCAATCTTTACCTTATATTAACACTAAAATTATATATATATATATATATAGAAATCAGAACTCAGTAATACATTGATACCTATCAAGATAGTAAAGCGATAGCCCCCTCTGCCAAAGATCTGATTACAACCATTACAAAATCTACATGATTATGTCAAGAAGAAAACACTATCCATTTCACAACCATATTAAGATCCCCAAAATGAAAAGGTGATAGAAATTTAAATTTGAATAAGCAATTGCACATTCAACAATCAACATGTCCAGAATGAAAAATTCAGTCACCTACATGCCTTCTGCCGAGGATCCAACTCAATGGCTTTATCGAATTCCACTAATGATCCCGAAACATCACCCTTTAGTACAAAAACACAATGCAAGTTACACAACTATAAGAATTAGCATGGTGAGTAAACTATAGAACTTGTATGCAATAAGAAGCAGATTCACCAACTTTTAACACAAAACACAAAGGGTAACTACCAAAACAAGTATGGTGAGTAAGTTATAGAACTCAAATGCAACAGCAAGAGCCAAAATTCACCATCCCTTGACAAAAAAAGCACAAAATATAGCCATGAAAACAAATATAGTGAGCAAACTATAAAGCTTATTTTTATGCAACAGAAAGCAGAAAAATACACCACCCTTTACCACAAAAATCAATACAGAACTACGAAATCAAGCGTGAGAGTAAATCATAAGGTCTATAGGTAATAGACAAGAAGCGAAATTCACAACCCTCTAACACAAAAACATAACACATAGCCATGAAGAATAGTGAGAAATCTGTAGACCTCATATGGAGCAGAAAGTGTTAAGCTGACAATCAACCAACGAGCTTCAGATACAGCCAACAAGATAAACAATCAATACCCAAAAATTCTGACGGATTGAAACCCAAAAATTCCCAAAATTAAACAACCAATTATCGAAAAAAACTTGAGCTATTAGATAATCGACCCACAATGTATTTTACGATAGCTACCACTGAAAGAAGCGAAATTCACCTGTCTGAAGAGCAGCATTCCACGCCGTATCGCCATGGCGGCTTCACGGTAAGAGTCACCGCCGGTCAATGCGTTCCATATGCCGGAAACTGAAGGGAGGAAGAGTCTTCTGGAGAGTGAGTGAAGTGGGGTTTGATGACTGTGAATTCTAGAAGCAGTGGTGGTGAAGAAGGGTGAGGAACTGAGGGGTTTGATTACTGAAAATGAAGGTGAAGACGAAGAAGAAGAGTTGGAGAAGGAGGAGGCTATGGAAATGGTGAGCTTGGAGCTCTGGCTTATAGCTACAGCCATGGATTATATCAGGTTATGGAATAGGGAAGATTGAAATGATGCCGTTTCAAGAATGGGAAAAGAGGACTGAGATTATATCAGGTTTGATTGGTGGGCTTCAGAGATGGTGTGGAACGAGGAGACAAGGGGGCCGGGCGACCAATGCCCACCCATTAAGGCACGCCCATGGCCCGTCCGCTACGCTGATACCAATTGCATGACCCCTCTTATCTCATTATTTGTTATACAAACTTCCACAATTTTTTTCAAGTTTATGAAATTATTGTAATTTTTTTAATAGATTTTTAGGGTTAATTTTGTTCCAAAAGCTTTTAAAGGCCACAATTACCTCGAGCAAACATATTAACGATGAGGAAAACCTTTTTGTTATGCTGCTAATACTTGTATTTATTTTACTAAAAAGAGCTTAATATGAAATATAAAAGCCCTATTTAAATCAACTTTTGAGAAACCAAATATATTTTTTTAAGCTCAGTAAGCGTTTTATGCTTGTTTGGTTAATATTTTTCAAAGAATTTAACATAAAAGCCAAAAAAATGTTGTTTATTATAAAAGCTTTATTTTAATTCATGTAATAAATTATTTCATATTTAATAAAACTTTTTTATAATATTAATATCGTCTTTCAAAAATGTGATTTTGTTCCAATTTCAACTATTACTTAAAGTAAAAAATAAGAGATTATTCTAAGCAGAGTGTGAAACTATTGCTCTTCGTAGAAGCTCCATTTTAGCCTAAACAAAAAATTCATTTATATTTAATAAAACTTCTATAATACTAATATCACTCTTTGAAAACCGTGACTTTCATTTCACCTTTCAATAAAAATTTTAAAATAAAGTAAAATAGAAAAAAAAAATAGAAAACAAGTAGGAGTTATTTTTATCGATTTTTAAAAATAAAAATAAAACATGAATCCATTTGACTATATTTTTCAAATGGATCCCATTTTTGTTGAAAGAAATTTCCAATTTTAAAAACATTTAAAAAAGGTTATTTTATAATATTTTACAATATAAAAGGTTCATTGAGAATTTAAAAGTTCTTCACATATGTTTTGTATTTTTGAATATGTTCAAAAAATAATTATTTTTAATTATTTTTTAAAACATTTTTGTAGTAAATATTAGAACTTTTTTGTTTTAAAAAATAAATGAATAAGCATCAATTTTAATGGTATATAAGAAAAAAAAAATATTTATATTATTTGCTATTGTTAATAGCATTAATGATATATGTGACAAAAAAATGTCTATGTTATTTACTATTAAAAGAAATATTAGTTATTGATTAATTGATGGTGGATGCTAACTTGCTATATTTTAAAATTCAAATGGATGATAATTTGTAAGATTTTAAAATTCAACGGGAAGACCTCTGCATCGAACCGGTTTACATGGGCTTGGACCGGGTTTGCCCCGTAAACCAGGCCCGAATGGGAAATCCAGAAAGAAGGGTGAAAAACCCTAACCCCAATTGCCCCAACTCCGCTTCTTCTTTCACTTCCACCTGCCACACCATCTCTCCGGTCACAGGTAAATCTCTGTTCATTTTCCGAAAATATGATTATACAGTCTATACGTCGGACCAAGAAAATTTTGATTTAGAAAAGGAAAAAATGTTGTGCTGTTTGGAGAGGAATTCTTTTGATTTTGTTGGAATATTTTCTTGAGAAATTAATCCTCTCTCTTTCTGTGGTCTGCAGAGTAAAGCCAAAGATGAGTCGGGTAAGCGCAGCGGGAGCGAAGGGGAAGAAGAAGGGAGCGACCTTCACAATAGACTGTGGGAAGCCGGTAGAGGATAAGATCATGGACATTGCTTCCCTGGAGAAGTTTCTACAGGAGAGGATCAAGGTAGGCGGCAAAGCCGGTGCGCTCGGTGACTCCGTCACCGTCACTCGTGAGAAAAGCAAGATTATGGTCACCTCTGAGAACAACTTCTCTAAGAGGTAAATCGTATTTTTAGTTGTAATTTGTTTATTTAGTTTCTTTCCTCCGTGGATTTGACTAGATATGGATCTATGATTTGATTTCTTGGTTTTTTCTAGTTAATGAATATGAATTAGGCAAAATATGAAAACTATTATTTGATTTGGTTGAATTTGTGAGAATTGTTATTGTATGTTTGTGTAAAGGGAGAAATATTGGATGAAGCTCAATGTTGGGGATTATTGATGTTCGGAACTAATGGTATTTGATATTTAAGGGAAGACAAATGCTTAATTTTTTTTATACCAAGGAAATACGGTGGAAAAGAAGAAGAAATTGAAATTCTAAATTTTAGATTGTCAGTATTTGGGACTTAGGAAGACAGGAATCATACCGTGAATCATACGGATGCTCAGCTTAGTTTGGGTGAGTATTCCTTGTTCTGGAAGACAGAGAACGAAAATTGAAATACAAGGTAAAAACTTTAGGGCTGTTAAGAACATTTTTTGAAATCGGTTCTCAATTGTTTTGAAGAATAAAATTCTATATGGAAACTTAAATAAAAAATAGTTTTTTGTCTTCTTCTCCATGAAGCCGTATATACAATGTAGAAGTTGCCAAATTGTTCTCCATATTTTCAATTGTTGCTCAAGACAACATACAAAAAGGTAATTGAAAACAGCTTAATATGTTCTTATAAACAACCTGTTATCAAAACAAATTCTCAAAAGCAAATTGTTTTTTATCGGAAGTTTGCAAAACTCATTTCAAGTACGGTTTCCGAACAGGACTTTAATTTCCTTTTACAGTCTTATATGAAACCAAATCAATGGGAAGTGACTCTTAACATTCCTGTGGATATTGGAAGCTGCGATTATTAGTTGAGATTTAGAGAGATTATGATCATCTAGCATATGGAAATATATTTCTTGAATTGGTGACGGGTTTTTAATTTTTATTGTTACATTAATGTTGGAATTTTGTATGGAACTTGAATTGAGCATGTGGAACTTGAAAACAACCTGTTATCAAAACAAATTCTCAAAAGCAAATTGTTTTCTATCGGAAGTTTGCAAAACTCATTTCAAGTACGGTTTCCGAACAGGACTTTAATTTCCTTTTACAGTCTTATATGAAACCAAATCAATGGGAAGTGAGTAACATTCCTGTGGATATTGGAAGCTACGATTATTAGTTGAGATTTAGAGAGATTATGATCATCTGGTATATGGAAATATATTTCTTGAATTGGTGATGGGTTTTTAATTTTTATTGTTACATTAATGTTGGAATTTTGTATGGAACTTGAATTGAGCATGTGGAACTTGAAAAATCTATATCCTTGTGTTCTAGAGATTGAAAAATGCTTAGAGGTTGACTAAAACATCAATAGTTGTATGCCAGATTTTTGGCACGTGGGTTTGGTTTTGGGTAAAATTTGACAATATATTTGGACTTCTGCAAGTTACTCAAAGACATTATGTGCTGTTTAGCATCTTAGTTAACTAATTTTTTGGTCTCTATAAATGGCGGGGAAGAAAAATAAAAATGCCAGTAAAGCTTGTTTCGTGCTAGACATCATTGAATTTGAACCCCTTCAAGTTGTTAGTAACTTAGTATAGACGATTCAAAGTTTTCTTCCTGACATGTCCATTTAGTTTCCCAAGTTGTGGAGGATCCAAGTGGTGTGGTGTGCTTTGTTGGGTTGGTTCAGAGGGAAGGTGAATTACCTATGTGTTAGGCTTGTTCTCATTTATTTGCTCCTTTTCTTCTTTTTATACGTTTATTTGAGTCATTTTTGGGTTAAGCGAAATGTAAAGGATGTTGGTTTCACTAGAATTAGCAGGGTTGAGAATAATGTAGCTTTTGCACTTGGCATAGCACTTAAAGTCAAGTTGCTACAACTCCCTGAATCTGTTTCAGTTTCATAGTTGATCAATTGTGTCTTTGTATTTATGGTTCAGGTATTTGAAGTATTTGACAAAAAAATACTTGAAGAAACACAATGTCCGTGACTGGCTTCGCGTAATTGCATCCAACAAGGACCGAAATGTTTATGAGCTCAGGTACTTCAACATTGCAGAGAATGAGGGTGAGGAGGAGGATTAAAAATGTGGATTTGCATTATCTATACACACCTCCTTTCATTTGCTTCCTCGAATGTCTACTATTGCATGTTTGATTCTTCTTTTGTTGGATTTTTATGCAGTTTAGCAATTTTGTTTACCAAAATAGAGATTTTAAATTGGTCTTCTTGTTGATTTGGGTAGACACAAGACTCTTCTCCATTTCACAAATAGTTTGTTATCATTTTGCTGTCCAAATGTTGGTGTATGTGTTTTTTTATGACAGTTAAGGTTCTGAATTATGCTTTATGTGCTGCCCAATTCTCTTGAATGTGATGTCCATCCACAAGGGATGTTATAAATCGTGGACCGGCTTAATGCTTTAAAAGAAAGATTAAATGCTAATATTTTATTTTGTCTTGTATTTTTTTTTTTAAAGTTTAAAGAGGTTTTGGAGGTTAGAATAAAAAAATTTATTTATTTTATATTTGATTTGAAGATTGTTATTATTAACCTATTTAATTAATTATCAAAATTAATTAATTAATTAATTTTGTATTTGTGAGAAGATCATTCTTGATTTGTGTGGGATTATTTCTTGAATGAAAAATTATAATTAATTAATGATCAAAATCAATTTAATTGAAATATCAATGAATCTTTTTTTTTTTTTTTTTAATTTCAAAATGATAATTAATTTATTTAATTATCTAAATTAATTAATTAATTTTATATATGATTGAAATATCAATTGTACGACCCTTTTAATTAAAAATGACAAATAATTTATTTATTTATAAAAAATAATTAATAATATCATATCTAATTGGAATATCATTTCTAATTTGTGTATACATGTATTACTTCATCAACATGTAACAATCAATCATCAAAATGACATATTTTGCTTCGTTATAAAAGGTTATTTTACACATTCAAAAATGAAATATTAAATTAACATTTTGCTAGAATGAAGATCCACCATTTGAAGAATGAAAGTATAATGCTTTTATCAAATAATTATAACATTTGGTAATTGAATTTCCAATATTATCATTTAGTCTCCATGGAAAAAGAGGAAAATGCAAATATGTTTTATCCATGATAAAATTACCTTAATTACATATACAATCAAGCTACATATCTTTGTGACTTGTTTTCTTATGTTTGTGGGTAGAACTTATCATAGATGATGAGAGTGAGGGTGGCAAATCTTTCCACATCCTTGAAAGAAACTTACAAATAAAAAGTTTTTATTTTACCATGTATAGAAAACTTCTAATTTAATAAACTAATTCCTAATATGATGTTGAAAATATAAAGATTTTTTTATTAGAAAGATAGTTGAAAACTCAGATTTTGAAAATTTAATCCTTCATTATTTTTTAGTCTATTTTGATAAAAATGCTTTCATTTTTTTTTATCATAAAAATAGCTATTTTAAAAAAAATTATATGTATATACTTCAAATAACAAATGACATTTAGGTTCAAAATAAATTATTTTTCAAGTAAAAATATGAGAAGGATTATATTTACAAATATAATGATTATTTACATCCCTTTTAACCAATTAATTCAAAATATAAATGAATGATATAAACATGATACTGTAAATGAATGATTGTTCCTAACCATATATAAATTATGATTTAAGTTTTAGTTTTTATTTTTATTTTATTATATATATATATAAGTCATGATTTTGAAATGTATGAGCATTAGTTTAATATGAGAGTTTTTCTCTTATTTTGTGATGATTTTGTAATATAAATTTCAACAAGTTACTAATATTATGTGTAACTTTTTCAATTTCATTGAAAGTGTAGTTTTAAGATATCAGATTAGTGATTATATTATATTTTGTTTAAAAGTTTAATAACTTAGATATTGAGAAATGGGAGGGAAGTTTTTGATAATGAGATATTGAAGGAAAATTAAGTCCATCTAATTAAAAATTACATTTGTAAATAAATCTAAGTTTAATGGTAAATTTTTGAATTAGTAATTTCTTGATGAAAGGGATTAAAGAAGAGAAATTGATTCCGATTAACAGTTATAATAAATTTCATAAAATTATAATGCTTGAAACTCTATTGAGATATTAATTGTTCTACAAAGATATATTATTACAATTTTTTTAAAAAAATTATATATTTAGTTCAATTTGATATATTTATAAATTAAAAAAAAAAAGACTGTTAAGAACTTCCCCTATGAAAAAAATCAAATATTTTTACGTATGTTGGAAGAGGATATACTTTTGACAATGTTTAATAACTTTTACTTCTTTATGATATAAATAAAAAACATATATAACATTTATGGATCATTTTCAAAATTTTAAATGGATGCATCTATTATTAATCTTAAATTATTGAAATTAATTTTTAATTTTTAATTAAGAAATTGGAGATAGAATGCTTTGAAGTAGAATGATCTCTATTTAAAATTAAAATATACTTGATTTAAAAAAACATTTGAAAGATTGTGACTAAGCAATGAAAAGAAGATTGAAAAAATGGTTTTAAAATTTTAATAGTTACACATTGTGCTTTAATATTTTATTTGAATTATTCTTGACTAAAGCTCCATTCTTTTCTTAGAATGAATGTTTTTCGGTTTTAAGATACTAAGGCCTTGTTTGATAACTGTTTTTTAAAACAGTTTTGAAAAATAGTTTTTAAAAATTATATTTTAATGTTTTGTGGAATAGAAATTTTTTTGGGAACTTTAAATGTTTTTAATATTTTTAAATATGTTTTAATTTTTTTTTTTTATGTAAACAACTTTATTTCTAATCATTATATATGTTTATATAATTATTTTTTAAAACAACTCTTAAAAAATAAGTGAAAACAATTAAAAGATATTATCTAAAAACATCATGTTTTTAGTTGTCAAAACGTGTTTTCTAGTTTTTTTTGTTATAGAAAATAAAAAACTATTATTGGAAACAATTGACAAACAAACATAGTTTTTATTTTCAAAAATGAAAAAAAAAACCAAAATAATAATAAATTGTTAAATACTCAACCCAAAAGTAAGTTAGCATCAAAACCTAGCTTGGAACTCTAGCAAGGCATAGGACTAGGCTTGGAATTAAATTCTCAACCAAGTCGAGCCCTAAGCTCACCTAGGCCAAACCATCAAATCCAAGATGCCTTAGTTGATTCAATTTTATTACATGTTATTACATAATAATAAATTCCAACATTTTTATACGTGGCAATATTGTATAACCTATCAAAAAAATTGATCAATATTTACTATATCTTTAAAACCTAATTAAAGATTTTCAACCACATAAAAACAATTAAATATCTGAAAATTTTGGGTTTTGTCACCCCTGGCGTTTTATGTGAAAATTAGAGCAACCATTTTAGTATGAACTTGCAATATAATATCAACATATTATGCTATTTGAAATTGATGTGCAGTTATTTTGACTTCATTAAAAAAACAAAGTTGAATATTTAGATATAGGAGGATATTAATTATTATTAAAATTAAAAATGGATAAATAATTGGAGTATTCAAACATGGTGTAAGAAGAAATTGAAGTACTTTGAAGGTTTCATTTTCAAAATTTTGAAGGCTTTGATACACTTTTTAAATTCTTAAGAAAGCTTTTTATTACAAGATGCTTCAAGTGACCCTCCCTATGAGCTTATATAAGAGGTGAGAAGCTTTTAGAGACCCTTGGAGATATCTACACTTAGCTACAAAATGAAAAAACATGGAAACTTCTAGAGAGGGTCAGAAATGTCCACACATCTTTACACTTGACTAGGAGAACATTGGAATAGCGTGTTGTGTTCTAAAATCTTCCAAAGTCATCTTGTATATATCCTTGTACATAGGCTAGTGTAGGAACTTCTAGATTATTCTTAAGTTGTAAGGAATCCTCCAAGGTTTCAGAGAGTTCCATTAGTGCCTATAAATAGGTGAGACCCTTATTTGGCCAAGGTACCACCCAAGAACCTAACCAACCAAGCAAGTGAGTTCTAAAACACTTGTAAAGTTTCTTTGAGCAATAAAGCTTCTCTTTTTTAAGTGTTGCCTACTATGCCTTTTAAAGCTTCCAAGTCGTGGGCGTCTTAGCCTAGCAAGCTAAACATTGGGAATAAGACTAACTTAACAAGATCAAGGGTCTTGACTTGTCTAAGTGTCGCATAAGCTTAATAAAAGACTAAGTCCATGACATTTTGCTCTTTTACATATTTACAAAAAAGAGTAAGAGAGTTAAAAAGGTTGATAAAAACTTTTTTATTTTTATTTTTTATGTTTTTAATATTTTTTTATGAAAATAAGTAAAATTAAAGAAAAATGATAAAGAGTATCCAACTTTCCTTTAAAATATTTTTTTTATAGTATTTTATTCAAGCTACTAAATTGTTGATTTTTCTAATTTAATCAAATTTTAGTCAATATGGTCTCTTTTGACCGATATCACACATAAGCTAGAAGTAGTTTCAATTTATATTTTTATTACAAGTTAATGCTGAAATTAATATAAAATGCATGAAGATACATTTCAAAGTCACAAATTCATGCTAAAACTAACAAAAAAAAAAAAAAAAAAACATACTAACATAAAATGCATGAATTTCAAAGTTGATTTTTTTAAAAGAAATAATTTGGGCATGATGTTACAATATAAATATAATTGAAAACTAGCCCTTGTAATTATCTAATTCTTATAATCTTATATAATTGGTTGATTCAAACATCAGTTAATTATTTTCATAGTTAGGATATTGGACGAAGCTAATAAAATTTTATTTTAGGATATTGTCATGTAGAGAGTAAGTGAATGATTACATGACATCATGTCCCCTTCCGTGATCTACGACCACCCTTGGTGTCTTTGGCTTTACGAGAGAAAGCCCGCCGAAGAATTCTTTCTCTTCCCGTCCCGGATCATACTCCGGTGCGTCCACAGAAGAGGAAATCGCAATGCATCTTGCTCAGCAGGCGTAGCTTGGAGTGGGAGTGTAGCGTGGGTAAGGTAAGGAAAGTGGCCGCCAGAGAGGAAGCCAAACCGGCCTATTAAGCGCAGCTAAGCTAATATGCGCCGGAGAAAGCCAGGTGCCGGAGGTAAGCTCTATTCGGCCCGGAGCATTGATTCCCCATAACGATCGGGAACGGGTTATCCCGGTTGGTTGCTTTCTGTCCATATAATGCATACAACTCTGGTTGTTGGTTGGGTCGGTTCGATGGCAGGTAAAAGTCAATTCCATTGTAGAGCTGTATGCAATTCGCAAAGGATGCCTGTACGATTGTTCAATTCTATATTTTTTTTCTTGTTATTCTTTATCTCTTCTCTTCGACTCATCATACGAGATAGAGAAATCATTTTTTATGTTATATCATCAGGGTAATGATCCATCAACCGGCTGCCGCTTTTTATGAGGCACAAGCGGAAGAACTACTGAAATTGCGTGAAATCATCACAAAGGTTTATGTACAAAGAACGGGCAAACCCTTATGGGTCATTCATGATATTTTCCAAAATTATGCATTTTTTAAAGGTTAAAACTTTTTTATCGTCCAATAAAATCTTAACCGAGATTTTAAAATTTTAAAGTTCAAGCTAGTCTCCTAGACTAGATAGGTTTTTTCATTTTTAAAATGGTTTTCATTCAAATTATAAAATTAAACAACCAATTAAAAAATTACTAATAAATCTTTTGTTGCTTTAACAAAAATATGCAATTCTAATTTAATGTACCATGGTAAAATATCTTAAGGATCTTCTTGAATTTATCTTTTACTTCAAATATCTTCTTTTAAGGAGATCTTCTTAAGATATAGCTATTACATCAAAACGTTATTTTATTATTATCAAAATCAAGATTAATTAAAATTTGGCATGGCATTCTAGATATCATGAAATAAAACTGTCAAATAACTAATATTATTATTGAGTTGCATTATGTTATTTTAACATAGAGCAAAATGTATTTGCTTTTGGTTAAAAGAAATTTACATTTATACTATTTTGAAATTACAAATATAATTAATTTATAATAAAATTGCCTCAATTATGTGTGGAATCGAGCAATATTTCTTTCTACAATATTCAAATACTCTTTCTAACTTGTTTTCTTATATTTATGGTTACAACATAACATAGTTGTTGAAAGATGAGAGTGAGGGTGGTAAATCCTTCCAAAATTAAAAATTAAAAGAGAAAGGTCATTAGATTGAGATTGATGTTTATAATAAATTTGATGAAATTCTTGTGTTTGAAACTTTAACAAGATATTTAATTGTATTTTAATTGTTCAACAAAGAGAAAGTAGTGAAAGGTATTAGGGTAGAGCACTAGGTAATATATTATTACCATTTTTTAAGTTTATGTATTTATTTTTTTAAAAAGAGAGACTATTTCTTATTCAAATTATTTGCATTAAAGGCAAACGGTTAAAGATGTCAATTAAAGCTCATTTACATATTTGCAAAAATAGTACTAGAGATTAAAGATGTTGATCAAAGCATTTTTTTTATGCTTGCTTTGATACATTAGAAAGTCATGATTTAATTGTATCTTTTACCTAATTTTATATAAGACCCTAACAATAAAATGTCTTGAGATGTTAACTTGGATTAAATTCATCCTTTCTCCTTGAATTCCTTAATAGACATTACAAATTGTGAATTGGTTTAATGCTTTGAAAGAAAGATTAAATGCAAATATTTTATTTTGTTATAATCAAAATTACTTTTGATAAACCTTTGAATAAACCATGATAGTAAGCCTCATGTAGTTTATTAGTTAGAATAATCTTGTCATTTATCCAATCAAAATAGAATTAAAAAGAAAATACGTTCTAAATAAAAATGAAAAAAATATTATATAAATGTTAAAATGATATTATAGTTTTTTTTAATTCATTTTTTATTTCAATCAATTTAGGGTTACCATGTTCTCAACTAAGCATGGATATATATATATATATATATATATATATATCATAAGCTTCTATATAAACTTAGAACATCTTATACAAAAAGTTAGGGTTTTTAAAAATCATTTTAAGAATTTTAAAATTTAAGATAGTAAAATTTCGTATTTTGTATAAAAATTATTATTTTTTTATTTTAAAAACAGAAAAGAGGAAGCGTATCCAAATCACACAAATAATAATGGTTGATAGTAAATTTTACATATTTATAAAAACTCTTGAAACTTATCTTTAAAATGACAATGATTTTTAGAAATTGTTTAAAAATCTGAGGAATTAAAAAAATGTTTATGTAAATTTTAAAAGTTTGGAGTTATTAAATTGAAATTATTATGGTTCTTGTAAATAGAATAATCTCCATTCAAAATTTAAATATACTCGATTTAAAAAGATATTTGAAAGTTTGTGATTAAACAATTAAAAAAAATGGTTTTAAAATTTTAAATAGTTTGTGTTTTAATTTATGATTCTAATTATTTGCATTAAAAATAAATTGGTAAGATCCCAAGCTTTTTTACATATTTGCAAAAGAGTAGAAGAGATTAAAGATGTTGATAAAATCTTTTTGATACTTTTAATTTATTTTTTTGGAAAACAAGTAAAATTGAAGAAAATGATAAGGAATATCTCAACTTTCCTTAAAAAGAATGTTTTCACATTTTTAATTCCAACTATTAAATTGTAGCTTATTTCTAATTTAGTAAAATTTTTATTAGGGTGGTTTTTGTCCATAGATATCACAAATAAGCTAAAATTAGAGTTCATTTGATAATAATTTTATAAAATGTTTCTAACATTACTAACACTTCAAAATTTTTATTTTTCAAATTCTAAAAAAATTAGAAACACTTTTAAAAATCAATGTCAAACACACTCTTAGTTTTATTATAAGCTAATGATAAAATTTTCATAAAAAATTTAACATAAAATACATGAATATGCATTTCAAAGTGATGAGCTGATTTTTTTAAAAGAAAATAATTCGGGCATGATGTTATGTTATAAATATGATTTGAGAAGCAACCCTTCTAATTACACTCTTATAATCTTTATGGTTGATTGAAACATGTTACAGGCTAATTCATGGGAAAAATCTAATAATTTTATAGTTAGGATATTGGAGGAAGCTAATAAAATTTTATTGTAGACAAATTGTTGTAAAATCTAATTAAACTTCTTCACACAAGTAAGCCTAATTGCTAATTTGATTAGAACATACCATCATTAGTTAAAGTAAGTAGTACTAGACGAGACATTTGAAACTTGGTTCATGTAGATTCTTAGGAATATATATATATATATATATAATACTCTTTGGATAATTTGAATTTATACAATAAATTTTTGTATTAAATATTTCAAATTTTTAATAAGAAATCATTAAGAAAAATTTCCAAATTTGAAAAAATTTTAATGCAAATTTCCCTGCAATTTTAAGAATGACGTGAATTTAGTAAAAAAAAAAAACTTATAATAATAATTAAAGCTTATAATCCAACCATTTTCACACATAATAGGGATGCATGAAGGTTTAACCAAGCTTATAAAATACAAAAACTCTTAATTTTTACCTTAAAAAAAATAATAAATTGAGATATTAATTTTTTTAAACTTATTTAATCTTATAATAACGTCCAAAATAGTGAATTTTTAATTTTTAATTGGTTTATTTGTTTTGGTAAAAAAATAATAATAATTATAACTTAAGAAAATGGCTTTTTACAATCTAACTTATAGAAAATGACAATCAATTTCTATTTTTCCTATTTTTAAAGATAGAAATGTAAATGTTTTTTATTCATAGTTTTAATTTTTATGAATACTAAATATGTTATATAATATTATTGTTTTCTGAAAAATAGAGAGACTATGTTTAGTGATCATATAATGTCAATAAAAAAAAAAATCATAATTTTTGATATTTTTTATGAGTTATAACATTTTTTAATGTTCATACATAAAACAACTATCATTGCCTAATTTGTTAAAAGAAAAAATTGATGCAGATGTAGGTGAATATTAGGGTTTATTGGGTAATTGTATTAAAAAATTATTTCTTAAAAGAATTTTTATATCATAAAAAAAATATTCTCTAATTTTTGTAGAATCAAAGTTTGTTTAGAGACCTAGAATATTTTTAACCTATTTTTATTATTTCTAAATATGTTTTAAAAATAATTTTTATATCATAGTGTTTTATTTTTAATTATTCTACATGTTTGTATAATTATTTCTTAAAATAAACCTAAAAAATAAGTGAAAATAATATAAACCAACTAAAAGATATTATCTGAAAACACCCTATTTTATGTTCTTAATATAAAATAGAAAATAAAAAATAGTTTCTAGTTATTAAAACGTGTTTTATATGTTTTTTGTTCTAAAGAACAAAAAATTATTTTAAAAAATAGTTTCCAAACTAACTCTTAATTTCTTAATTTAAAATTTGTTTAAGCCTATGTTTAATTCTTGAAAATTTTGAAAGAAAATGAGAGAATAAAATAAAATAAAATAAAAATTAAAAAGATAAAAATAAATTATTTTAAATACTTTTTCATATTGATTACACTTATTTTTTTCTTTTATATAAAAATTAAATAATTAAAAATGCGTCATTTTAACTAATATATACATATATATGAAAAATAAAAAATAAGGTGTGTAGGGGCCCTTCCCCCTGATGACACGTGGCACGTATTTCTATCCAAATCAACTCCATCCGAATTTCCCCAAAAGGACACGTGGCGCGCTTCTCCTATCCGGACTCCTTCAAGAAGAAGCATACGGCACTCGCAAACACCATATCCGGACGACCGTCATATCCTTTCCGGATATATTGTTGTTCGGATCGTTGACCAAAGTAAGCAAGTCTTACTACGTCATTCCGACAGCCTGCCACAACCCACATTCCGCCGCCTGCAGAGCGAAAGGACAAGAATGATGGCAAGTCACCTCCCATGATCTATGACAGCCAAGTCACCTCCAAAGATCTCTGACAACCGTCCGTAGGGTGATGATGACCCTGCCACCACCTAGAGGCATCATGACGAGCCAAGAAGTCTCATTACCATTAAAGAGGGAGGTAGAGTTTCTGTCACTATATATATGAACCTTCACACAAGGAGGAAGGTAAGCTTGCTATACCTAGTAACAGACCAACTGATTTATCTCTCTAGATACATGGCTTACAAAACCATCGGAGGGTGTGTCCGAACACCCCGTTCGGACATCTTTTGCAGGGACTACTAAACCAGAACTCAATATTGGTTGAAATCATGCGTCCATTCAACAGCTACGTGGATCATAGGGACGCGAGGCCTCAACAAGGTGCCCTAAAGTATGGACATGGTTATGATTCATTATTTTTCCATACACTCTTTTCAACTTATTTAGATTTACACCATCTCATCCCAATGTCTTTTTTCATTGAAAATAAACGAGTTGAGACAAATAATTGTAAAAATTAATTAAAAAAATAAAAAAGAAAAGAAACCATCATAATAATAAAAGAAATTAATCTCACCCATGAGTAGGACTTGACTCAACCCCCACCTCCACCACTTGCAACCCACCAAGACAGCTTGCATGGACTTTCATTCATCTCCTTTGGCCTGCTGCCTCTACTATTTCAAATATTTGAGAGTCAACTCTAATATTCAAAGTCGCCCCCCGTGTGGTGTGCCCAGTCGCTTTACGACCATCGCGGCCGTGATCAACATCATCAAGGAGACAGGGTCCAATCCCTTCAATTTCTTCCTCATGTCATTTTCCTATTTTCTTCTTCTTACTATTAAGAATTAGATCTTGACCTTTATGGAATAAAATTATATGAATGAATAGTTGCATCACATCTATAGATGTCAATTTGGATCGTGTTTTCATCGTGTCAAAACTCAAGTAATTGATTAAGTAGACGATCCAAACATGACACTAATAATAATCATGTTAAAAGTATGAATCCAAATTCAACCTAATAATTAAATAAGTAATACATCTCATGAACATGATTATTAAATAAATTAATACAAGTTAAATTCGTGTTTTATAAGATTTTCCAAAAACAACTTAATTATTAACTCAAATGACTTAAAATGTATTGAGTTTAAATACTTCTAATCAATTATACCAAACTTCATCATTTATAGAGAATTTGTTTTATTTTTCTTTCTTGATTCAAATAATGCAACTTGGATCATAACAAAGTCTAACACTTTTTATTATCTTCTCTTTTGGTTTTTTGAATAAAAATATCATGGGGCGTGTCTTATAAGTTTTTGGGTATTTTGAAAGGAATGAATAAGGGAGAGGTGTTTATATTTTCAATATTTTATATTATAATTATTTCGAAGCACAACTTCTATTTATTTTTATGATTTAAAGAATATAATCTTTTTCTAATGTTATACTTTCATTATATTCAGGATGGACGTCAAAGTTATATAAGTAAAGAGATCTATTAATTGATTAAAAAAAAAAAAGGAAATAAATGTTTGATTTTGTATTCCTTATCATATTTGGAGTATTTAATTTCAATACAAATAATGTTTTTTTTTCCTTACTAAACATTTATTTACCATTATTAAATCCGTTAAATGAATAGGGGTTGAATTTGGACGCAATAATAATAACAAAAAAATAAAAAATTTAAATTGAGTTGACCCACAAATTTTGTCAAGACAATTTGGCCCTAGATGACCTGTTCTAAATTCCATACAATAGATTTTAATTAACAATCTAATAGAAATTGACCCTCTTATCTATGAAAAAAAAAAAAAAAAAGACCCACTTGATGAACCTAAATATTTGTTAACTTGGATCCATAGAGTTCCCTCTCTTCACGTTTAAGACTCCTTTCTTAATTCTACCCTGTGTGAAATGGGATCTTCCCTATAGTATTTCTTCCACCAACCCCAAATCTCTATCTCTATCTCTCTCTCTCTATAAATAAAGTAGGAAGACAGACAACACTAACAAATTGCTTTCTCTTTTATCTTGGCTCATTCTTCACATACTTTGAAGCTCTACAATGGAGTGTTTGGGCTTCAACAAGCTGCCAGAAGGCTGTGTTTCCATAATTCTCTCCCTCACTTCTCCCCCAGATGCATGCAAGTCTTCATTGGTCTCTCCCATGTTTCGAGCAGCGGCGGAGTCTGATGTGGTCTGGGAGAGGTTCTTGCCTGCGGATTATCACGATATCCTGTGTAGGTTGGTTGAGCCCTTGGTGTGTTCTTCAAGGAAGGAGCTGTTTCTGCGCTTGTGTGATCCCATTCTAATTGATGGTGGCAGCAAGGTTGGCTTCATAACTCATTTTCTCCCCTATCTTCCTTACCATTTATCCAAACTTTTCCAACATTGAACTATTATTTTTTTAGTTCAATAATTAATATATACAGAAAAAGAAGAGTAAAGTTGATGCCATCTGTCTTCAATTCTCATTAATTTATTTCTTTGTTGGCTGTCATGCAGAGCTTCAGATTAGACAAATGGAGTGGCAAAAAATCCTATCTACTGTCTGCAAGAGAGTTGTCCATTACGTGGAGCAATGATCCTATGTATTGGAGTTGGAGATCTACCCCAGAATCAAGGTTTGCTTTTTTTTTTTTTTCTTTGTTTCAAATCCTATTGAAGTTTCATAGGATTCACTTGAACCCAATATGTTTTCAGTAGATTTAGGTTTAGGTTGAGTATAATTATGTTTGGACCAAATTCATATCGACCAACATATTTAATAGAAAGGTTATTTTCCTAAAAGCTTAGTGACTTAAACCCATGACTTTTCGTCAAACTAAGTTTAAATACGTTGAATTACTGATATTCTTAAAAGCTTAAGTTTGCTCGATTTGGACTTAATATGCAATTCACTCTTTTGAACTGCTTTTTGGATCCATGTGCATAATATGAATTTGATTTGAATTGATCTATTTAATAATTGTATTGATTAATCTAAATATAACTTTAACTTATTTAATTCATATTTGATTGATCATTTCAAAATTGTTTTGAATAAATAGCTCGGTTAATTGTCTCATAAACATATTAAATTAAAAAGTTAATCATATAAACTTATTTAAAATTTAGTTTGATATATTATTAAATAGAAAGACTTGATTCTCAAATGGATCATACTATGTATTACTTATTTAATAATTAGGTAACATTTAAGTATATATTATTTAATGATTAGGTCATATTTGAGTATATATTTTTAATTCAAATATCATTTAAGTTGTGTTTAGAACTATCTATTAAGTGACTATCTAACATGATGTATGTGAATATGACTCACCAACCCGAATTACCACCCTAAAATCTATAAATTATGATCTCGATATCCATTATGACTTTAATTAAAGTCATCTTGGAATGTTGAAAACCATGTCATTTTTCTTAAATCAAAGTACTAATTCAAATGCACTAACATTTTCTTATCTACAGGTTCTCACATGTGGCTGAGCTTAGAACAATGTGTTGGTTAGAAATCCATGGGAAGATGAGAACTCAGATGCTCTCACCAAACACAAAATATGGTGCATATCTAATAATGAAAATCTCCAACCGGGCCTATGGGCTTGACTTGATGCCATCAGAGATATCGGTAGAAGTCTCCAACAGCACTCAAGTCTGTAATGGGACTGCATATCTGAGGTGTAGTGACAGCAAGAACAAGCAGATGGAGAGGTTGTTTTATGGGAACCGCAGAGAGATGTTGAGGTCAAGAGTGATTGAAGGTGATGGAAGAGTTCCATGTGAGAGAGAAGATGGGTGGATGGAGCTTGAGCTTGGAGACTTCTTTAATGGTGAAGGTGATGAGGAAGTGAGGATGAGCTTGAGGGAGGTGAAGGGTTACCATTTGAAAGGAGGACTTATCATTGAAGGCATTGAAGTGAGGCCTAATGACTCAAGAAAATGATATGTTTGATTCAACTATTTAATTAAAATGTTTACAAAATTAAGCATTTTGGAAAGATTGATTGAAGGTCATTTTTGTATCATGTGTATTGGTTATTTAGTGTGGTTTTGCATGTAAAAGCAAAACATCTATTTTTTTTTTTTCTAAAACACTTTTTGGGCTAAAAAATCTTTCTAAAATTATTGTTAAATGAATTCTTAATAGGTAATTCTTATAAAAACACATTTATAAAAAATATTTTTGTAGAAGTATTTTAAGTAGAAATACCGTCAAATACACTCTTAATTCATGTACTAAAAGGGAAGATTGCTATGTGTAGGTTCCATTTTGTTCGAGGGAGCATTTTTGTCATTGACTGGGTAGCACATTGATGGTTGTTGGAACCAATTCTTAGCCCAATATCTGAGTAAAAGCAGTAGAGGTGACAATTCATGTTGATGGATCATGTTTGTATCATGTCAAAGTTTAAGCATTCTACTATATAGCTCAACTCAAACCCAATATGAATAATAATTGTATAAAAAACATAAATCTAAATACTATTTAATTATTAAATATGTAACACGTCGTATAATTCATTTAATAATTAAGTCATCTTATTTAATAATTAGGTTGAGTTATATCTTATATATGTTTATATGATTAATGTTTCAATCAAATATATTTATGACTCAATTGACCTATTTATTTAAAATAAATTTAAAATGAGTCAGGCTAAATAGTTTATAGATGAAATTAAGTTAATGACAAAATTATTAAATAGGTCAATTTAGATTAAATTCTTATTACGTAGATTGACTAAAAAATTACTTATTTATTGAATCGGTTAAACAAGTTGATACAAATTTGATTTAAATTCATTTATACTCAATCCAAACTCGTAAAAAGTGTATTAAGTTCATGTTATATCGATGAATCATATCAAAATTTGCCACCATAACATATTTAGTAGAATTTTAAGGTTTTTACTAAAATAGAAAAGACAATGAGAGTCATGGAGAGAAAAGGAAAAAATTTGTGAGGTTTCCTTTTCTTCTATTAAGGTCATTGAAAGGCACGTCGAAGCAAGGGTCGTGGGTGTTTTGGGTTCTCCAATTTGTTATTGGGAGAATTACCCAAAAGGGTGGGTTGGAAAAAATAATGAGTATGAAGGCTCACTCTTTTAGAGAATAATTTTACCTTTGAATATGTTTTCTATATTATTTATAAATAAATTGAGATTGTCAATGATGTGGAGCTCATACATGATGATAAGTACATGTTAATAAGCAATCAACGCTACATTTCTCAGTTTGAAAAAATTATTGTCACTTTTGAACAATTGACTGTTTAAAAATTTGCTATTTTTTTTTTCAAAAAAATTGAGATTTTTTAAAGAACCTTGTAAAAAAAATAATTTTTAATATCTCATAAATAAAAACTATATCCTAAAGTTATTATATCGTTTTATATATGAAACATACAATTAAAAACTTTGTTATCATAATATAATGAATAATTATTTTTTATGAGTACTCATCAATTGAATAATATATAAATATGCAATTGACTAACACACACCTATTAAATGGAATAACTCACAATTATTCATTGGGTAATATAGCACGTGAAAAAATTAAATAAAAATAAATTAAATTATGTTGTAATATATTATAATGATAGTGTATTTATATTGTAAGTATAATGTATTTATGTTGTACTTATATTTCCTTACAAAAGTAATAATTTTAAAAATGTTTATTCATACCCTATTGGTATTAACACATCGTATTAATATATTAACAACATTTATTTAGTGTTTTGAAATTATTTAATAATTTTTGTACATATATATATATATATATATATATATATATATATATATATATATATATATATACTACGTGAATTCAAATTAATATTTTATTTGATTTTAGAAATTATTTATGATATAGGTATGTTGTGAAATATAGTATAATCATATAAAATTACAATTTTTATAAAAAAATTTCATAAATTTCTTAATTAGGTTTTATTGTAATGTATTGTAATGTAAGTGTATTTATATTGTAATTATAACATATTTTTGTTGTGTCTGTATTTTATAATAAAAGTAATAATATTGAGGATCACCTTTTATACCTTATTAATATTCAACATATCAAATATATTAATATCATTCACTCGATGCATTAAGAAAAAAAATTTATATGAAATTTTTTTTTTTAAAAAAAAAAAACACTATGCAAAGGAGAAAAAATCATATAAAAATTTTAAATTATTTTATTATAAAAGTAAAAAATGATTAAACATTCTCTATCATTTTCTTATTCTTTTTAGAGAATCTGAATGAAAAATTAAACATTTTATCTTCTTTAAATTTAATACAAAAACATAATTCATATATATATATATATATATATATATATATATATATATATATATATATGAAAAAATCATTATTTTTATTATATAATTATAAAACTTATTTTTTTCTTCATAAAATTAAAAATTAGAATAAAAATAAAAAAGGTAAAAAAACAATAAATGATATTTTGAAAATATTTTTTAAAAGTATTTTTGTTTTAAATAGTAAATTTAAATAACAAATTATATATAATTGTAAGGGTTAAACCCAAGCTTTTGATTTAAAATTTAAATATCAATAATTACAATAATGTGGGACCCATGTACCATAGTATTGACAAATATTTTTTTAAAATATTTTTGTTTTAAATAGTAAATTTAAATAACAAATTATATATAATTGTAGGGGTTAAACCCAAACTTTTGATTTAAAATTTAAATATCAATAATTATAATAATATGAGACCCATGTATCATAAATGTATTGACAAATCAAGTAAAGTGCTTTAAATACTTTGAATTTTAAAAGTTTTAGTTAAATGACAGTTTTGATATATTAAACCTATTAAAATCCTTTTCAAAAATTATTAAAAAACATCACCTTTTTAATAATTATTTTATCCGGTCCACCCTTTTGGATAATTCACTCATTGTTATTTAGAGGTTATATTGGGTACATTTATGGTAGTAGTAGTATCCCTTTTCTGTGGGTACATGAACTCATCTCTTTTTCTGTGGTACATGAACTGATCTCTTGTGATAAGCTTGAGCAGGACATCTATAATCTTTTCAAATCATAGTCAATCATTATCATAATTTGACCTGTAGATGTTGACAGACTATCCAACCATGTCAAGTTTTGGTGTTTTTTTTTTTTTTTGTCTTTTATATTACTTTCACTTGAATTGTATTAGTGAAAAGACAAATTATTTTGGTATATCGGTATTTGTTTCTATTTTTGGATTGGAGATCGATAGTTTAGTTATCTCATTTTTCTAACAATTATGTGACACAAAGCTTGTCTTTTCATGTTTTGGCGGCTCAATTTATTGAAATAAATCTTTTATTGAAAAAAATGTAATGCATGTTGATCGGTTAGTGTTAGTATTTATATTTAAATCCATAAAAAATTTAATAGATGGGAGATTTGAAACTCGAGATGTTAAAAGATGAAGTACAACAAAAAGAAAATGAAAGGGAAAAGAAATGATAGGGAAATAAAAAAATTTAAATAATAAACTTTTCTTATTCTCTACTTTAATTTATTATTATTATTATTATTAATAATGTAAAGAATGGGAAATTTGAGAATATACAAATTTTAAATAATATTTGTGGTCAATTAAACAAAAATTTTGATTTTTTTTGTTTATTTTATATTATATATTTTTTAGGGTTGCAATTTGTACATATCATATATTAAACCTGCACTTCTCCCATTCTAGATTGGGTTGGAATTTCTAAATTTACACTAAACTCGTAGGCAATTAGGATTCTTACTAATATTTGGTTATCAAACAAAAACTAATATACTTAAAATTATAAACTAATTCATTAATTATAATTAATTTAATATAAATAACTATTATAGACTCAAAGTCCAACTATCAAATTCAAACCTTGCATATACCAAATTCATAAGGCCAGGTTGGACCAGGTTGTAACCTCCTCTCATTTCATAAAAATGTTTGGCAGGAAAAATGTGAAACACTTCCACCAGTTTTTCCCTTACTCCCCCATTTTTTTTTTCAAAAAAAAAAAAAAAGAGTAAAAATGAAAGGATGATTTTACCTTCTTTCAAGCCCTTTTCCCCACTTCCCTCCTATATTTTTATTTCTTTCTTTTCTTGTTCCTGTTTCTTCTTTTCTTCATTGTTCACTTTTTGTTTTTATTTATTTAACCAAAAAAAAGTGTGAGATAGGGGGATTTTAACAAGATGAAAATAAAAATGATGGGATAATATTTTTCCGAACTTTAGACCTTGTTTGATAATTGTTTTAAAAAATGATTCTGAAAATTAGTTTTTTAAAAGTTATTTTTTTAATGTTTTGTAAAACAAAAAGATGTTTATGAATTTAAAATATTTTTAATTTATTTTAAATATTTTTAAACATTTTTAATAAATAATTTTTATATATAGTGTTTTATTTTTAATCATTTCATATGCTTATATAATTAATTTTAAAAATAATTTTCAGAACACAAACAAAAATAATAAAAAATAATTAAAAGATATTATTCTAAAAATATAATATTTTATATTTTTAATAATAAAAAATAGAAAATAGTTTCTGAATATCAATTTTTTTCTTTTTTCTTTTTTGTTTTGAAGAGTAGAAACTGTTTTCGAAACTTTTAAAAACAGTTTTTATTACTTTTTATTTTTATTTTTTGTCATTTAATTATGGGAGAAAAAAGAATCAGAAAGAGAGCCTCCTCTCTCTCTTTTATTTTTAATTAAACAAAAAGGTAAAAGATAAAGAAAAAAATGCCTTAATTAAATAAAAAATAAAAAATAAATTAAAAAAGAAAGAGGAAGTCAAGAAAAAAAAAAAGCATAAAACTACCCTTTTACTTTTATGAAAAATAAATAAAGGTAATAAAAACAAAAAAAAATCTCATATATGAAAATAAAATACATTTTACAATCAGAAAATGTTTTTAATATTTTAAATTTTTAAAAATTTAAAATTTTTAAATATAAAAAAAAATTAAAACCGTTTTCAAAAATCACAATCAAGAATCACGGTGCTTCAGCTTTATAAAAGCTTGCAATGACATACAATGACACGGATCACACTCAGAGGTAGCTTTAGCTTTATAATTTATTTTTCACATGAATTCTTTTTTCTTTTAACATTTTCTTAAAATTAACCATCTCACATTTTTCATATTACCAAATATTCCGTGTTATCTTTAATACACGTATCCTGAATACATGAAACATGTGGCCGCGTGGCCACGTGGCACCCCACCGTTTCACACTCTCTTCCCCTCATCATTTCAACATCTTCTTCAGTGATATGAACTCATCCACATGATTCATTAATCCCCAACAACAACTTGGTGGCCACCAGACATGAATTTCATCACTGGGTCATCATAAATATGCTGGCAGAAGACATTGGCCTACAAATTTTACAATTCGAAGTCAGCCCTACGTGGTGGATCTGTCCACCATCAACCACCTACATCTCTCTCTCTCTTTTATAAATGGCAGCAAGACAAAGAGCAATAACATATTGCTTTACAATGGTGTACTGTGTGGGCTTCAATACGTTGCCAGAAGGCTGTGTTTCCACAATTCTCTCCCTCACTTCTCCTCCAGATGCGTGCAAATCCTCACTGGTGTCTTCCATTTTCCGGGCAGCGGCGGAGTCTGATGTGGTCTGGGAGAGGTTCTTGCCGGCGGACTATCATGATATCTTGTCGAGGTTGGCTGAGCCCATGGTGGCTTCTTCAAAGAAGGAGCTGTTTCTGCGTTTGTGTGATCCCAGTCTCATTGATGGTGGGAAAAAGGTTGGTTTCATTGCCGTTTTCTTGCCTCTCCTCATCACCCTTAATCCAAAATTCTCCTAAAATTAATTATTTTTTAAAATATATGCATGAATACTGTCATGACTCATGGGTATTGTGGGACAATACGTAGAATATTTACATAATTATATAAATTAATCATGCATGATTAAATGATACTAATAATAAGAAATCACTATAAAAAACATGCATGTTTGAATCATCACAAAAAAAAAGTGATTGATTGTTACAATCGATTATGATGGCTCTATGAGAAAACAGAAAGACATTTTATCTAGATTAGAAATAAGACTTAACATAACTCAATATTAGGTTCTCATTAGGCCCTCTTATAATGGGCTTTAATGAGACTCGTAGTCTACACTTGTCACTCAACTTGAACTTCTACTCAAAAGATATAAAATTCAATCTAAATATGATTATTAATTAATTGGACTCATTATATAATAAATTATTCATTAACCATTTTTTTTATAAATACAAATTATTCAATTAATATTAATACATACAAAAATTTTTCAACATAATACCCACAGAAAAAGTTGACTGATTCCACCATCTAGAGGAGTCATGAATGCATAGGCCCAAATGAATCCATAGAATTTGAATTATGCATAGGCCCAAATGAATCCATAGAATTTGAATTCCAAAGAGGAAAGTAGAAGATAAGAAGAGTTGTTTCAAACAAACCCTCCTAATACCGTGTTCGAAGATAAGGCATAAGGAGACCAAAAAGAAAAGTAAAGTAGCCGGTCGTCAGTTTTCATTAATTCTCATTTATCTCTTTGTTGACTCTAATGCAGAGATTCAGATTAGACAAATGGAGTGGCAAAAATTCCTATATGATGTCTGCAAGAGAATTGTCCATTTCATGGAGCCATGATCCTACGCATTGGAGTTGGACATCCATCCCAGAGTCAAGGTTTGTTTCCCCTTCAATTTTTTTTTTATAACCAAGTAACATTCCATGCTGGGCCCTCCAAACTCCTAAATCCAAACTTCGAGATGTCGGTCATGCCTGTCACAATCAACAAGTGTAATAAGGGTATCGAACAAGTGATACAAATGACACCATGATGATGCGTCTCTATCACATATTTTGACATTTGTTTTGAAAACCCTAATATGGGTCACCTTGAAAAACTGAAATTAGGATTCTTTTAGGGTTGATTCCTTTCATCTTTTTTAAGATATTAACTAAATATAATTCTTTTTATTGATTTAAAAATTCTTTAAATACGTTTCTTATTTTGAATTAAAATATTAAATAAAAAGGTTGAACGAGACATTTGATGAAATTTAAAATCAACGGGGTTTAGGTGTATTTAGTAAATACCTCGTACATAAGTGGTCAATAAAAATAACCTATTTTCTTAAATCAAAGACTTATGAGAGGGTACTCACATTTTCTTATATGCAGGTTCTCAGAGGTGGCTGAGCTCAAAACAGTGTGCAGATTAGAAATTCATGGAAAGATTAGAACTCAAATGCTCTCACCAAACACAAAATATGGTGCATATCTCATCATCAAAATCTCCAACCGGGCATTTGGGCTTGACTTGATGCCATCAGAGATATCGGTAGAAGTCTCCAACAGCACTCAAGTCTGTAATGGGACTGCATATCTGAGGTGTAGTGACAGCCAGAACAAGCAGATGGAGAGGTTGTTTTATGGGAACCGCGGAGAGATGTTGAGGTCAAGAGTGATTGAAGGTGATGGAAGAGTCCCATGTGAGAGGAGAGATGGAGATGGATGGATGGAGCTTGAGCTTGGAGACTTCTTTAATGGTGAAGGTGATGAGGAAGTGAGGATGAGCTTGAGGGAGGTGAAGGGTTATCATTTGAAAGGAGGGCTTATCATTGAAGGCATTGAAGTGAGGCCCAAGGACTCAAGAAAATGATATGTTTAATTCAACTATTTAATTAAAATGTTTACAAAATTAAGCATTTTGGAAAGATTGATTGAAGGTCATTTTTGTATCATGTGTATTGGTTCTTTGGTGTGGTTTTGCATGTAAAAGCAAAAATTGGAGAAAAAAAATTATATTTGCTTAATTTTTGACTTTTATACTCTCATTTTTTTAAATATAGATAAGTAAGAAGGTTAATTAATTTCATTCATTTTTTTTTTGAGATTTTGATTAAATACACCTAATTTTAGGACTACAATTTGGGTGAGTTGGTCCAGTTGATGGTTAACTCGAACTCAACCCAAATTATAAAACAATCAACTCAAGTTTAACTCAATTCGACTTTTAATTGGAGGTACTTAACCCAAACTTTATCTAACCTTATTTTTTAAATTGTGGGTTGAGTTTAAGTTGATTGGATTAGACACAGGTTGGTAAGGTTGATCAAGTAACATAATTCCTATAATGTTTTTTAAAAAACTTTTTTTTCTGTATTGAAACTGATTGTTTAAATTTGTCTTAATTTCAAGTTGGGTGAAGTCAATCCACCTAAAATTGCACATCTATCTAACTCTCATTAATTTGAATTAATTCCCTTTATCTTGAGTGAAATAAGTAACGACTAAAATTAATAAATGAAAATAATAAAATATGTATCTAATCAAATTTCAAATCAATAGAGAAGTGTATATTTAACTAAAAATTTAGGGGAATTAAATATAGAAAGCATGGACTCACTCCTTTGGATTTACGTAGGAAAAAAAACCAGAAAAAAAGGTCATTCAATCTAGTGGGTGGAGGGGGCGGGGGAATTGGAATCCGGGGGCGGGGGCGGCGGGCGGCTGGCGGCGCGGAATTGGATTCAAGTTTTAATGGGATAGAGAATGAGAGGAAGGGGAAGAGGAGCCTTATCTATACCTTTCACTTCCCCTTTGTGGTTCCATATAAAGGCTACATACATATCTTGATTGAGCCAACATGCGCATGACGTTTGTAACTTGCTGTTCACATGCCTACCAAAACAAGCAACATGATAGTGGAAAGGATTTTAAATGGTTTCTATCCGTTGAGCTTAAATGATTGGTTTTTGGTGTCATTTTATGTGGTTGAAAAGTAAGGATCTATTTGAATTTTTTAAAAAGAAAATTTAAAACAATTATCATTTCTTTTTAAGAATAAAATTTTCTTTGAGAACTTAACCATGAAATAAGATTTTTTTAGAAAATAATTTACACTTATATATAAGGTAAAAATTACCAAAATATTCTACATATTTTCAAATATTAAAATACTATATAAAAATAATTGAAAATACCTCAAATTTATTTTTTTTAAATTATATAATTAAAAATTATTTTTAGAAAATAGTATATTTTATAAATTCTCAAAATAAAATTCTAAACAAAATTTGTCAAACATCTTCCCCTGAAATAGAAAAACTCTAATTTTTCAAAACAATTTTTAAACTTAGCCTTATTCTTCAGATATCATAAAAAAAAAATTGATAACTAATATAAAATAACCGCTTTATAAAAGTATTTCATTTGTTTTGTATATTGATGTATATATATCTCTTTTATTTATACTCAAGCCTTATTCATATATATAAAAAAATTTCTTTTTCTTTTTTTATTTCTAATCTCATTTTTTTTATTTAATTAACGAGATAGGATAAAATCAAATACCTGGTATATGCATTTTTTTCTATATTTGATAACTTATCATATATAATCGTCCATTCATAATTTATCATATCTATCATATTTAATCACTATAGGATAAGATATAATATTCATTCTCTTACCCTTTTTTTATCATATATTTGGTTGAATAATCCATTTTGTCTACCTACAAAATCCCTTCCGTCCCTTTTTTCCTTCCTCCCAGGCTCACTCCTTTTCCTCAACTTTCCCACCATTCAACCAAACCAAACCAAATTGTGGGCCCATTTGAGCCACATCTAATTAGATTAGGGATAAGAAGCCTCCCTCGATGTGAATACTCTTTAATTTGTTATCATAAAAAGAAATGAAAATTTTTGTTAATTCATAGTGTAGAGTAAATATTTTTTAAAAATATAATAAATAAGCAAATTATATTAAAATATTAATATGCTTATAGAAAATATATTTTCTTATTTTTTTTTCTCATATATATTTTTTTAAAATTTTCTAAAAATGAACTTCAAAGATGTGATTGATTTTGAGTCATCCCAACATTTCCACACCTTTAAAATATCCCCCAAAAAACTTTCAATTTTTCAAAATGGCCTCATGGGTCGCCATCATGTTGTCATCTTTACTATACGATTACTCCATTTCTCCTTACAATAGATGTAGGGCCCCTAATTGATTACTCTATATATTCCATTTTTCTTCTTCTTCTTCTCTTCTAAGTTTTCATCAACCCTGCGACAA